>NW_012142745.1:8558854-8591679 GCF_000956105.1 Propithecus coquereli
CCTCGCTCCTATGGTCCAGGGAAGGCAGGCCACTGTGATCTCCGGCCCCGCCGAGTTCATGTGGAACGGACAGGGTTAGCACCAAAAGGAGAACAAAGGGCAGTTCTCTGAAGGACCCTGAAAAATCAAGGCGGGCAGGGAGAGGCCACGGTTAGCACAGCCCCACCCACTCTCTGGGTCTTAATCTTTCCTCCGTGACTTCCTGAAAGATCATTTAAACACGTTCAGTGCCCCACCTTGAATATAAAATCATGATAATTCTCATCCACCCGCATCAGAGTGATCTTTAAAAATCGCCTAATGGATTAAGAGTTCAGCAAATTTAATGTAATGAAATGTTTAATAATACACATGACGGAGGAGACGAAGAATACTACCGTGATGAAAGTGTTTACTAACCTCTAGTGGAATTTGGCCTAATTAGATGGTAATCACATTTAGCTAGTACACAGTGTTCCTACATAAGAAGCAGGCACAATGAATGTTTGATCTGAGTACCGATAATCCCAGCCGGGTTCTGCTTTTAGAACCTAAGTCTTCAAAGGAGGAAAGTTTTACCTAAATATTTCTGTATGTGTTTTGCTCCTTTATGATTAGCTTTGAAAGATTAAAAAAAAAAATTCCACCGAATCATATGAGCAGAGATGTGTTCCAGCATGCCTATATGTCTTTTAAATAACTGTCCATTACAATTCTGCTTTCAGCACTTTAACAAGTGCGCTGAGCTGGGGAGGCAGAACGGTATTTGTTTTATTGACAGAGTCTACTGCTATCTGTTATCCTACTGTGGATTTTGTTTGCAGTTTATAACAGGGCAATTAAAGACATTGCTCTTTAGATACATAGTGAGATTGTTTATGTGAAAGTCATTTTGCTAATTAGAAATTATTACGTTAATATGCATCACTCTTTATAACTATCCTACTCATCCGAACAGTAACTTCTCACTAGCATCTCTGAGAAACTTCTACAATCAAAAATATCTGAACACGAAGTTGGTAGAATAGTTCATGGGTAATGTATTCACCTAGTAATAAGGAGCAGTTACATTGCCCTTACTAAGCAAAGAACTGCTTACTTAGGTGTAACGGTGGACCCCACATATAAAAATCTACTTTACAAAGTGGTTGCAAAAATTAGCAAAAACAACAAAAACTCTACTTACCTTAAAGAATTGTAAAATTCAAACAGTTTACATTAATAAAATTATTTGTTATAACTACAAAAAAAAACAAACCCAGGACTTTTGGGGATTTGTTTGTTTGTTTTGGCAAATGAGTATCATAATATAATTCCCCCTGAGTAACACTAGCCCCAAAAGAAAGCAACATGCAAATTGCAACCTATTCGTGGGGAAGCAACAGCAAGGAGCTGCCTTTTCTGTAATTGTCTGTGCCCTCAGGGACACCAAGCCTTGCTTATCTGAGCATGAGCTCGCTGCTGAGTTCAGTCTGGACTTCTCCATATCTGCACTCGTGGGCTGCTAAACTAAGCAAGCCTCTCCACACAGGTGGCCTCGCTTGCCTGGCTTGCTTTGTGGCCCAGTGACAAACGCTTGGCGTTATCATGGGTGTTAAACACCAAAGTCCATAGAGACACGGGAGAAGTCAATTGGTCTAAAGTCACAAGGGAAAAATAGGCACGGGTCTCCTGGGCCCTTTTCTTTCAGTGTTTCTGTGAGCCTTCTCTTTTATATTAGTGTATATTGGGGTTGAGGTAGGGGTAGAAGAATAATAATCACAATTCTTTATTTGGAGGAGGGGATTTTCTAGTGGAACAAATACATCTAGTTCTCATTACATACATATTTGCATTTGCATACATGATCCTACAAAAAAAAAAAAAGCTAGCAAACAGCCTCACTTAAAAATCATGCTTCATAGAGAGAAAGATCTAGATTTAAGGATAGCTGCTTAGGAACAGTGTCTCTGTGAGGGTAGCGACGGTGTCCTGCTTACTATTCTGTCTCCACCGCCTAGGACATGCCTGGCACATAAATATTTGCCCATGAATGATCAAACGCTAGTTCTCAGAAGTATTTGATTCATCACAGGAGCTCTGGTCATGTTTATCTCCATGAAACCTCTTCCTCCTACTGCTCCAGTCTTTTGAAGATGGAAGTTCTAATCTGTGTGCCCCATAAAGAAAGGAGCCCGTGTGACCCAGCCACCATCAGGCTGCAGACTCTGTCTTGTGAGGCTTTAAGAAGGACGTGGCATTTTGGCTGAGTGGTACATTCCCCCAGTGAATGGGGGAAGGGAAAGGTACTCTAGGAGGGGGGAAAAGTACTCAAAAAGCAGAGGGGAAAAACTGCATGGGATGACCTGTTGGAGAAGAGACTAGGAAACAGAGCCAAATCCTAGTGGTTCTTAAATGCCAAAATAATACTTCTTTCCTGTTCTACTCTCCTGAGTTAGCTCAGCTGTCAGACGGGCTGTGTGCGTGAGCTGGCCTACCGCAGTGCCAGGAAGTCACATTATAACATGATTCCCAGGTTCAGTCTGTTTCCCCTCACCGGGGACAGGGACTTCACAACCCAACGAGGCTGTGCTCAGCTGGTGGGCATTTGGAGCCGCGTGCCTGCTGGTAATCCTTTTAGAGCCTCTGCTAAATCAGTCCTCACTTTGTGCTTCTCCTAAGAGAACCAGACGTTAAGTCCTACATGTCTGAAAGCTGAGATAATTAGACTTATAGACACACAGTGCGAAAGTGTTCAAGAAATGTTGTGGATGCCTTGATGTTTCAAAGTAGGCCTTGAATTCTACTTTCTTTAAAGTGATTGCTTAGAAACACGGAAGTCCAAATCATAAATTGAGGGCCGTATGCAGTCTCAGCATCTAGCACAAGTCATCACATACTCTATAAATAATAGACTCTTAGAAACCTTTCCCTTAATAACAAAAGGGCACCAAGTGGCCTCAGCACTACAATCAGATCCTGGGGACCCTTTTGGTTGGAAAGGTCCAGAAATTCTTGGGGGCCTCCCTTGGGGACTGAGAGGCAATGGCTACTCAACAATCAGTATGGACGTATTAGGTTAAATCACATGAAATTACTGATATTTAATCATTTTTGGTCTACAAACCAAATTAATTTCATAGAGTTCTGCCTAATGCTTCACTATTTTAATAACCAGCACAGCCATATCAGTATATACATCCCAAAGATGAAGCAGGGATTATGTCTCCCTGAAAATGAACAAAGTTCAACTCTTTGGTTGTATTTAGCCAACACAAGTAGGTATGAACTGCCAGATATCTAGTTCACTTCATCTGTGCAGACAACCAGCTATTTTAAATCACAAGTAGAAGTTTCTGGAGTTGGGAATCAATACCTTTTCCCCAAGCCCATTCAGAATTATAACAGCTAACATTTATTGAGCATACCTCAGCTTCCCAATATTGTTCTAAGACCTTTACATGAGTTAACTCACTAAATTCTTACATAACCCTACAGGGTGGGTTCTATCATCACCCTCATTTTACCAATGAAGAGAAATTAATACTTTTCCAAAGTTCCATGTAAGTGATAAAAGAGGCTGGCTTTGCACCCAAACTGTCTCCAAACTCTATACCCTTGTATTAGTCAGGAGTCTCTAGAGAAAGAGAACCAGTAGGATATGTAGATACATAGAAAAAAACTATTATGATAGATTGGCTCACATGATTTTGGAGGTAGGGAAGTCCCACAATCTGCTTTCTGCAAGCTGGAGGCCCAGGAAAGCCAGTGGTGTAGTTCCCATCCAAGTTCAAAGTCCCAAAAACCAGAAGAGCTCATGTTGGTGCCAATGTCCAAGGGCAGGAGAAGATAGATCCCCAGAAACACCCTCATAGACACTCCGAGAAATAATGTTTTACTAGCAATCTGGGCATCCTGTAGCCCAAAGTGACACATAAAATTACCCATCACAGCATTTCAGCAGCACTCTAGAACTGCCTGGGGTTCGAATGGGGGCCACCAGAGGGGCAGACCACAGCAGATCTGTGGAGACCAAAGTGGCAGCTTTCTTACCAATAAAAGCTGGATTGGAGCACCTGGCTTAGTACCACTGCAAAGGATTGTGAACACTCACCCCTGAAAGAGACAGATTTGCCCACCTGGTCACCAGCACATCTTGACAACTGCAGAGCTCCCTTATAGGGGCAGGCTGCTGTGGCAGGACAGAGAGTAGACAGGAAAGTCTGTGTTGTGGAGACACAAGCTAGAGGGGAAAGGAGAGCCCTGCAGGAGGCTGGGTGGAGCTGAATTCCTTTTCCCAAAGTCGCCAGTCAAATCCCGTGGAAAGGAGCAAGTAAAGGATGGCTGGGGGTTCTTAACAAGAGGTCCCTGGGGAGAACTCAAGGAGTCTATAAAATTGGAAAGGGGAAAAATTGCTTCTTTATTGTCACTAGCCTCTGTCTGACCTACTAACCTCTAGCTGAAATTTAGCATTTCCTCCAGTTATGAAAGGAGGCACCAAGCCAGACTTGCATGAACAAGACTGCAGACGCTGTCAGCAATCAACATCTCAGATGTTTTCGTATCACGTGGCAACCGTGGAGAGATCTGGAATCTCACTTGTGTGCATCACAACTTAAAATTATTAAAGTTCAGACCTGCTGCTCGATCTTGTTATTTAGTGCATTAAGAAATACATGTATTACATCGCACAAATTCAGATTTTAAAAGTATTTTGATAATGGTATTTTGATATAATTAATTTTCTCTATAATTCCATGTATTAGCCTATAAACATTTAAAAACATTATTCTGAGAAGGGATTCATAGGCTTTGCCAGACTTCCAAAAGACCCCCTCAAATATAAAAACCTCTGCAGTAGTTGAAGTCCCCCCATGTACAAACATGAGGCAATAGAAACAGAGTCCTCCTCTCCATGGCCTTGCCCTAAAAGACGTCTCATTCACACTAAATAATCTTGTTCCTCTAGATTTGATGTCTCCTCCCTGAATTTGGTCACATCTCTCCATCAGAGTCCTCAAAAAACAGGACTCTAAATGGAAGTCGCTTATGCTAGGCTAGTAGGTTGGAGATTTTTCTTTTCTTTCTATCCCATCTTCCTTTAATTGTAAATTGCTTAAACTGTGCAAAAGTGTTAAGTGTATATTTTTATTTTTGCTTGATGTATTCATCCCCTGTCTTGTTCCAAAAATATTTTTAGGGATTATTAAAATGACACCATTTAGGATTATCACACTACGACATTCCTAATTCTAGTGATTGACGATTCTTCCACTTACAGTGGCCCAGGCATCTCGCCCCAGATTTCCATTCAAGCTCCACCTCAGCACAGACACAAGTGCAAGGCAGGGGTTCCTCCCAGAGAAACAGCTGAGAAACTCCTGCCGCCAACAACGCTTCAACCCTAATGGACAAAAAACAGATGCGAAATTCTTGCCCTGGATACCACTTTTCCATTCAAACCACGTGTTTCCGAAAGGAAAATTCTCTCCTGCAAGGCTGAGTTTGAGTCTCTCCTAGAGGATGGTCCACCTCCTTGTAGAAGTCTTGCTGGGGACCAGACTAGGTTTGCCCTGAAGATAAAGGACCAAGTGGAGTTCGTGCTTCCTTCCTCTTAGCATAATTTCTCATTGTCCAACCAGGCAATTCAATTAAGAGAGAGAGAGAGAAAGAAAGAAAAAACCGATGATTTAATGCTGACCTAATCTTAAATCTTCAATTAGATTTTCTTGGTCTTCTACTAGCTTATTTTTTGGAATTTTTTTTTTTCAATTTAAGTAAGAGCCCAAATATTTGCCCCTAAGATTCAAGTCTTTGTTTCTCTTTCAATCATATCCTGACATCCAATTCACTTTGTTCATTTATGTAGCTATTTTGAAAGCCTTTGGAATTTCATGATCTCTCTCCTGAAACTCTGCTTTGAGAAAAAAAATATGTAAATGGTATCCTTCCCTATCTCTGCCAAATATAAACCATTAGTATGTGACCACTGGCAAGAGTGCTGTTGTGCTAGTGTTACGTGGAATGAACCTATCCCGGCACACTCTGGGAGGAGAACTAGTTATTTGGTCAGCCTCCTTGGAGGATCTGAATCTCATATGAATTTATTACCAGTGGGTTTCACCTGGTACAGGTATGTGTATAACAATATCTGAACGGTTTCTTTAACTCAAGACTTCATAAAGAATCCATCAAAAGTGATGAAATAAAAAACTAAAGAGAGGTTACTAATTAACATAAGCATGTACACATACACACCACACACACACACCCCAGCAGCAGCAGGACCACAGCTACCACCACCACACCCAGAAAACAAACCACAAATACTGTACTATAAAGTTCTGGTATTTACTTCTTAGCCTTTCTTACTAAGGAATTGGTAAAAAAGAAAAAAAGAATTAGCCAGGTGGGGCTAAGGGTACTGCCTCTGGCCTAGCCTGTCTCCCCACCCTCTCTCGATATCATAGTCTCAGTTCTGCTGCCTGAAAACCCATTTCTAGGGATTCTAAATCTATTTGCACCATTAGGCTGCTTCTTTTTGGCATATCAGCTGCAAATGATTCTTAGTCTGCAATTGCTTTAAGTGACCATTTTAAGTACACAGACTTTATCAACCACGTTCCTACTGTGACTCTTTCATTCAATGCCTTCCGAAATGCTGGCCACCCGTTGATGTGGCATGGTGGCTGTGCTTGCAAGGCAGAGTTCTGCCTTCATTCTGCACCTTGAGGGACTCCACCATGGAGGCCCCATCCAGCCTTCCCTCAGGCTGCGTGTTTTGGAGGGTTGTAAAAGCAATCGACTTTAATTTCCAAATTTTATCCAAACTGAAAGAGGTCTCTCAGACATGTGGAATTTGTGGACCTCTTGATAGGCCCTGGGAAGCCCCTTCAAACCACTCCCTTCGGCCACAAAAGCTGGGAGACAGGGGCTCTGTCTTCAGGTGTCAGCTGGAACAAATAGTAAATTCTTTTGGTATCCAGTTTTCTCAGGAGGACAATTTAAGGGGTACTAGGTCATTCTAGGGATGTGGCTTGAGCCATTAGAAACTGTATTAGTGTTTTTTCAAGTCTGCATGGGCCAAGGCCTACTTGAGAATTGGGCTCTGAGAAGCCTCGCTGGAGTTTGGTCAAGGAGAGAATCTTTGTCCGTGCCACATGTAAATGTCAGTAATTGTAGTAGTAAACTGTGTGTGTGAAGGTGGGAGGGGGTGTTGCAGGGAATGTGGATAAAGTTTAAAATGCCTGAGCCATTAATGACCAATTTTGCAATCATCCTGGGCAATACCAATCTAGAAATATCCATTCTAAGTATGACCATCGGAAATTGCCAGTATTTGATAGTTTGTGACCCACAAAAGCAGCAACTTCATACAGTTCAATGGAATATTATTCACACTGCATTAAATCAACCTGGGAGACAGATCGACAAGAATCATCCAATGCTGCCCAGTGGGTCTGCAGATAGGGGCAGGAGGCAGCCCACAGTGTTTTTACTTTATTCCTTTTTGTTTCATTCCATTTTTAACCAAAAGGATTGCAACAATATACAGGTTATAAATGCTTCCTTGTTTTCACTCCTATTTGTGTAGCTACATCTGAGAATAGTGTTGGGATTTCTTTTCAGTTCTGGAGCCTTCATCACTATAAAAAAACGTATCAATGGAATTTAAGAATAATTGGTCTAAATCCTATAGAAACAGAAAGCTATTGTTTCAAAATTTCTGAGGAAACACCTAACACAGAGGAATAAGTTATCCTTTTACTTGACCTTCTCCATCAGTAACAGGGTACTATCATACCCACACAATATGTTGACCCCATAATATAAATAAAAATGAGATAATGTGTGAAATATTTAAAGGAATAATTCTATTATTTTTAAAATTTATGTTCTATTTTAATTTTTCAAATTAATCTGATTATTGTTGCAAGGAGAGCATTAATCAGATACATTACAAATAAACTTTACTATGCCGGAAATCCTCCTTAATGTATTTACCTGTATGTATGGAACCAGGTCATTCTCCATTGCCAAGATCAGAACAATTATGATTTCAAAACAAAGATGTGGCCATAAGCAGTTTAAACCTCGGCAGCCTTGATCTTCGTCTTTTTAGTACTTAATTGCCACAAAGTCAGAAATACTCAGCACTTCAGGTCTTGCCTTTTAATTAAAAATTTTAAATCTATGCATTGTGGAAATGTCTTAAATGTTTTGTCAAGTACGGGCCAATTAGGGTCAGAGGATGTATCAGGAGATGTCTTTACCTGTTGACGTTTCCAAAAGATTTCAATCTTTGATAAGGGAGGAAAAAAGACTGAGGGGAGAAGAAAAATGTTTAATTGGCCATTCCTTGATGACTGAGCCATAACCATACACTTTTTTTTCAACACGACAGTGGCTATGCAGGTTGTATCAGTCTGTTCAGATAGCTATAACAAAATGCCACAGACCAAGTAGCTGAAACAGAAGACATTTATTTCACACCGTTCTGGAGGCTGGAAGTCCAATATCAAGGTGCTGGCAAATTGCTTCTTGGTGAGGTCCATCTTCCTGGCTTGTAGACAACTGCCTTCTCTCTGTGTCCTCACGTGGTGGTGAGAGAAAAAGAGAGAGAATATTCTGCTGTCTCTTTGTCTTCTTACAAGAGCACTAATCCCATCCTGAGAACCCAAATTTCACAACCTCATCTAAACCTAATCGTCTCCTAAAGGCCCCATCTCCAAACACCATCACTTTGGGGGTTAAGGCTTCACCATATGCACGTGGAGGGTGGCCACAATTCAGTCCATAGCACTGATTAATGACAACAACAACAACAAAATCTCAAAGTTCTAGTTCATCTTAGAAACCAGCTTTCTAGATACCTTAATTTAACAAATATTGATAAAATACAGAGACAGCCATTTTAAAACTAAGGTCCTTAATGTTCTTCTGAACCTAATCTCGCATCTTTAGTAGACTATGGCTACACTCCAAAAAGCTTGCATTATCTATTTCTTTGAGCTTGTGTATTTCCTTTCTTTCGACTTATTCCCCTCAGCCATTTCTTTTAAACAATTTGGCTTAGTGTGCTAAAAATAGACTATGGGCACTGTTTTTCCTCTTAGCTTTATTGCTGCACACTGATTTTTAATTGTCTTTGAGAATAGGAAAA
The DNA here is from genome assembly GCF_000956105.1 of Propithecus coquereli. Lineage (NCBI taxonomy): Eukaryota > Metazoa > Chordata > Mammalia > Primates > Indriidae > Propithecus > Propithecus coquereli. Next base: position 8,567,976 of record NW_012142745.1, read on the forward strand.
TCTCCTGTGAATGTAATCTGCACACTTGATGGAAGCTCACGGGCGGATTAACGCAACCCTAGATGTGGGGCCAGGGTTCTTTCCAACTGCTTCAGCACTACCGCTCCTTAGCCAGGCACCCTTTTGGAATTTATTTCTGCCCATGCAGAATCTGGGTATTAAATGCTCCGAGTTGCTATAGTTAGACAGACTCTATTTTTAGTAACAAACTGTTTCCCTGAGATACATGCAGCTGCTCATTAACACTGGAAGCCTTTTCCACAAAGCTTGTATTCTCCTCCTTCCTTTCTAATGCTCAATAGGCTGAGGAGGGAAAATACAAACACGGGTTATATTTAGTTTTCTATTCAGCCATGTCAAGCCCTAAATCTAGAGGAAGTTATAAATACACTACAAGGAAAATGTTTCCTTTTAAGTAGCATGTTAATGCCAAGCAGTATTGTGGTATAAAGGGTAGAGAGGAGCCTGTAACTCTAATAAGAGGTTCACTAAATTAAAATTTGACTTTTTGAAGACATCGTCCAGCAAGCGGAGCTGATGTTCACATAGTGTGTGTTGAAGACAGCCCAGGACATAGCAGATGCTCACTAAATCTCTGTGGAAGGTAGAAAGATGGATATCATAATTTGTAGCAGGTACCCAACAAAGGTTGAGTGCTTGAATGAATATATCATTTTGTGCAGTTTACTCTTTGAGATTAGAGAGAACTCCCTCTGAAGCAAATTCCCTGAAAAGGTGAGCATTGCAAAACCACAAACTGTTCAGCATATTCCCATAAATGGGTCCAACAGACAGTGTTTGCAAGTGTCTCAACTGCTTCCTCTGCGATAATGAGCTTTCATTAACACCAAGGCAACAACAAGAGACATTCCCTGCCTTTGTAACTCCTGGCTTGTTAAAACTTGGATACCTGCTACCAGCCACTTGCCCTTTGATCAGTCCCATCTCACTCCTAACCAGCCCTTCCTCATTTCCTATGCCGTCTTGGGGGCCTGGTGACAAGCACTAGGGACCCATCCACCACTCCTCTTCATACCTCTTTTCATCCTTCTCAGAAGGCTCCTAAGCACCAGGACCACCTGCCTTTCCATTGCTCACCGCGCCCAGGGCAGCACAGGGTTTATCCTAGCGGAAGGGGCAGGGGCTCTGGCGGTCAAGAGGCTTGTGTGTAAATCCAGACCCATCTACTTTTACCGGGAGGGGGTGAGAGTGCATATTGCATGAATTGTTTAATCTCTAAACTTTGGGTTCTCCATCTGAGGGATAGAGGAAAAAGACATACCTACTCAGACGGTTATCATTAGAATTACCAGAAATAATTAATGTAAATAATCTAGTCCAGTACTTGGTGGTGGATAGAAATGCTCTACAAATGGGATGATGATTATTATTGACAAGTCTGTGAATTTCACCTCCAGCAATCACCCTAAACCTTGACTTCTTCCCTTTTCCTTTCTTTCAACTTCTGTCCATGATACACCAGTCCCTCTCCCCCTCACAATTTTTCTTTCTCTCCTTTTCTTTGTTCCACTCACAAATCAAAACAAGGCTATTTATTAAGTTTAAGAATAGCATTACTAATACACTCACAGATGAGAAAAGGGAATCCATTAATTTTGAGATGAAATATTTGGAGTAAAATATGGGGCTAGGGTAAATAAATGGAAACACCTTTAAAAAGAAGCCCAGAATATTCAAAATATTGAGAATGACCCCAGAAGTTTCTCTCTACTCCTAAGCTTAATCTGTTTTTCATTGATTAGTCAACACTTAAGAACAAAACAAAAAACTCGTCCCTATTCAATTTTTAAACTTCATAAGTATTTTTGGAAAGCAGTATTATATTATTATTAATATTGCTGAGTTTTGATGTGGGTTTCCATTAACCAGTATTCCACAGAAGCACTTTCTAATATTTTCATTGCAAATATATCATACTTCAGTCCCCTGATGGGCAAAATAGACTACTAGGGATGAGCCTTGGAAGCTAGCAAATTATGAAAGTGTTCCCATAGACAGCATGTTCCAAACTGCAAATAAGTGACTTACAGTCACATATGAAATGACCTGGTAGCAAGTTGGTACCTGCCTTATTAAGCATTTTCTCACACTTAGTACGTCTTACTCTCTCTGTTGGTTTTTCTTTTTTTCCTCCTAAGATGTGGCTTGGAAAGAGGTTAGACAGCTCTCCAACACTGATGAAAACAGAGGAACCCAGCATCCAAAAATGATTAACAGTAGGAAAGTGGTCTCCTTGCCGAGATATACCACTTTTCATCACAGCAAATGTTTGGCCAAGAAATAATCATCAGTCCTCCTCCAGGAACATCTGTAACTTCAGTTTTTGAGGTTTTTTTTTTTTCCTTTTCATTTCATTTCTTTCTTTTTTAAAGGAGGGTATGAACATATTGCAGGAACATATCTTATTTTATGATCAGCATTGCAGCTTCATGAGATAAATAAATGGAAATTCACAGACTTTAAAAACACACCCTGGATATTGTCTCCACAATTTTAAATTTTGCTCACATCCCTGCTGTCATTCCTCGAACTGTGCTGTCCAATATGGAATCCACCAAACATATTTGGCTACTTCAGATGAATTAAAAATAAGTAAAACTAAACATTCAGTTCCTCAGTTTCAGTGGCCACATGTGGCTTATGGCTACCACATTGGACAGTGTAGACATAGAACATTCCCTCCATTGTGGAAAGTTTGTTTTGTTTTGTTTTGGGTTTTTTGTTTGTTTTCTTTGTTTGTTTGTTTGTTTTTTTTTTGAGACGGTCTCCCTCTGTCACCCCAGCTAGAGTGCAGTGATGTCATCATAGCTCACTGCAACCTCAAACTCCTGGGCTCAAGCAATCCTACCGCTTCAGCCTCCTAAGTAGCTGGGACTACAGGCATGTGCCACCACACCCGGCTAATTTTTCTATTTTTTGTAGAGACGGGATCTCGCTGTTGCTCAGACTGGTCTCAAACTCCTGTCCTCAAGCAATCCTCCTGCCTCAGCCTCCCAGAGTGCCAGGATTGCAGGCGTGAGCCACCGCGCCCAGCCCATTGTGGAAAGTTTTATTGAACTACGCTGCTGCAGAATATGGATTTTTCATGGTTAAAAAAAGCTGAAGATCTGCACTGCACCCAGATGATGTACTTTTGGAGGGAATCTTTACTGATGTGGACAGTGTTCAATAAAGACTTCTTTATTTTACCACATGACTCTTTTGAATGTTTCGGTGTGTAGCACAAGAAAGCCATCTCTCTGCTCTTCTGACTTAGTAGCTGTGGCTTTAGAAAGATGTAAAGTCACAGATTCAGACTTCTCTCTTACACAATTCCGCAGGCAACGAGCAGCCAGGGAGTCAACCTTTGTTCTAAGCCACTTTGTTAGCAAGCAAATTGGGCGAGGATAACAATCTAGTTATCATGTTCTCCCTAAATGCAGCAGGGATTATAAGTATATAGCCAAGGTCATCACGCAGTTCTGGGAATGAAGCTTCCCCAGTTTCCTGTATGGCATTTATGACACTCATCAAAATGACGCTTGACATTTGCAAAAACTTCGGCACATGGACCACCTGCTCAGGAAAGGAAGTCAGATAACAGAAAACTATTTCCACGGAAGACTGGGCCAGTCTTCCGCAGTAGTCATCTCGGTTGAAGCATGTGAAATATTCTTCTGACCTACTTTCCTTTACTATTTGGACACTAATTTCCACCTTCTAAAATGCATCTATTAAATTTGGTATCCCAGTAAGTACTTTATTAAATAGGGGTTGAGCTGCCTTTCACTTAACTCTGCCATGAGCTTATTAAATTAAATAAAAATTGTAAAGAAGATCAAAGTTCCTTCTTTTAATTCCTTTAGATCCTTTGGGGAAACCACTGTTTATCTCTGTAAAGTTCAAGTCTGCATAACTACAAGTCAGCCAAATGTGACATCCAACCACGGAATCTTGTGGAGGCCATTTCCTTCTCCTCTCTCAGTCCTCGTTGTTTTTTCGTTCCCTGACCGGACTACAGTTGGGAAGTTGCTGAATGAATTCACAAGTACTGCCATTTGTGCTTTCTCACACTGTTTAAAGGCAGAAGTATCAGATTTCACTGTGAAGAAGTTGGCAACCACTTCAAAGCAATTTTGAAGCATCTATTCCTTTATTAAGCAAGGACAATAATGATCTGCAAAGTGCCAACTGGCTCCTGTGTTCCTGTTCTTCCTGCGTTTCATTGCAAATACCACAGTCTCTATTTTTCTGCTTAAACACCAGTTAGTACATCACCTTTAAAATTATAGATGTGATAGCAATCACAAATAAAGGGATAAAAACCACAAGTTAAATGGCTTACGAAGCAATGAGAGCTATGGAGGGGTAGAAAGTCTGCCGTAAAATAATTTGTCTCTTGTTGCTTTGACTGTAACAGTATATACTTTGTTACCCCACCCCCTTCATTTCTGCCCTTTATGTGTTTCTCCAGATACTGTGAGATTCGACAGCCCATTACAAATGGTTAGTCCCTGCAGTAACTCGGCAGATATTTAACTCAGTGTTTCCAACTAGTCTAACACTTACTAACCGAAGTAGAGACGGTATAAGTACAAATATTTTGTGCTATATTCAAGGAATATACACAATCTAGTCTTTGAGACAAGTCTAACCCACATTAAGCAACAAAGACAACTGCTAGATTAATTGTGAATTTGGGAAAATAAATTAGCCTCCCTGGCCCCCTTTCCAGTTTACTGTCTTATGAATACTAGGGCAGTAAAACTGGGGTGCTTCATTATCCATAAGTCTGCAGATGTTAAGAGCCGAGGTGACAATTGAGCTGCCATTCCTGAAACTTGACCTTGTCACTTTTAACAAGGCTTGTTCTTACCAAGTGATCCCTTGCACTTAGAATCTATTTGTCAGCAGCTAGCGAAACTCTACCCTAGCTGATATCTACACTTACCTCTCCCTTTTCTGGCGATCCACACTGAGTTAGATACATGGAGTGAATGACTTTCAAAGCCATAGTAACCAAGTCCACCTTTTTAATGTTACCCATTGGTATTTGGTCCTGTCAAAATCTTCTTCAAGTTCCTATAAAGGAAATAATTCTATGGATGCCAAATGTTAAATATGATTATTGGTCTTCCCATTTATATGAACATAGTAACAGTTTAGCAGTTATAATTCCTATACCACTAAAAAGATCAAATACCGAAGACCTCGGAAGTGGTGTCTACCTAGGAAAGCCAAGGCGAAGTTTAGAGATTATCTATGAACACAGCCAGACATCTGAGTATTTGAGAACTCAGGCCCAAGGCCAAGGTCTTTTTAAGGAGTATAGCTGGGTATGGCAGACCATAAGCGTACAGGGAAATGGAATGGGTCACTGGGTGTCCCCAAATCTCCTGTTCACATGATGGACCCACTGCCCTGCTGCTCGCTTTGATTCAGGTCAAAGTCAAAGTTAAATACCTCCTTTGACCAAACCAATAAAGCTCATCTAATAATTAAATAATGACTAGCAAAATTCCAATTACATTTTATCAAAAATTGGAGTTAAAGAGACGAATTTTTGTTCTTTGCCCTACATTGTTCTTGAATCATAGAAATCATTTCTCACGGTCACAACTAAACTAAAGTTGTGTGTGTTGTGCGGGGCACGGGAGGGGGTTTTCATTAACCCCGGAGGCGGGGAGGGTTTTTTTTTTGCAAGGGGCCGTTATTGGGACTTGGGGGAATTCCGAACTTGATTTGTGGGGCCCGGACAGTATAGCCTGGCTTGATCAGTCACTTTATTAACCCAGCTTGACCCTGAACTGCTGTGACTTTTCTGAAAGTATCACATATGTTCTCCAGTGATGAAGGATTCCAGCAGCAAAAAAATTCAAAAACCAAGCCACAGTCTCTGAAGATCATTCCCAAAGGGCCATTTCAAAATGGTTGGAGCAAAGGTAATATTGCTCGTATGAGTTTACAGCTTCCCAAAGAACATCTCTGAAGAACCCTCGTATAAATGCCTAAGTGCACCTCCCAGCGCATAGCTCTGTGCCATCTTCTCCATAAGTGACGGGCCCTCAGCCACGGCCCTCCCCTACGTCACCGTCCCTGTCCCAGGGTCCCAGCTCTTTCTCCCTAAATCCTGTGCCCAGGGTTAAGTTCTGTGTTTTCCAGGGAACTCTTCCTGATCAACTCATAGCCAAAGTTGCTTATGTGTTTGTTATGGACTGAATGTTTTTGCCCCGCTCCCCCAATTCAGATGTTGAACTTCTAACCCCAATGTGATGGTATAACAAGGTGGGGCCTTTGGGAAGTAATTTAGTTCATGAGGGTGAAGCCCTCATGAAAAGGATTAGTACTTTCATAAAAGAGACCCCAGAGAGCTAACCCTCTTTCCACCACATGAAAATATGACAGGAAGTCAGAAATCTGCAACCCAGAAGAGGGCCCTCATGAGAACCCAATCAACTGGCACCATAATCTTGAACTTCCAGACTCTAGACCTGTGAGAAATAAAGTTCTGTTGTTTACAAGCCACCCAATCCATGATACTTTTGTTACAGGAGCCCAGACAGACTAAGACAATGTTCCTCTAGCTCCTCCTCTTTTTCTACTTGAGTTATCTCAGATTATTTTCCCATACTGGTCCTCAAATCCCATATTATTTATCTTTCCATACACTGTTCCATATCTTCTCCCCCAATTAAATTGTAAGATATTTGAAGGCAAAGGTCTCTCTTGGGTTTTGTTATATTTACCATGCCATCCAACACTGTGCCTAGTGTATAATAGGCACTCAATAAATATTCGTTAACTTATTAATTGCAAGATAGTTTCCACATAACTTTTATCTAATATTTTCTTTTTGAAATTTTTTTCTCTATGTAAAGAATAAAAGCAAAACATATAGGCCATTAGACTTATTCTTAACTTTGTGCAAATGTTAAAACTCCTCATCCTGGCTTCCAATCAACAAATATATATTGAGCACCTCCTCTATGGCAGCCACTATTCCAGGAACTGAAAATACAGCTATTAAAGAATGGAGCTTATATTTTAAGTGAGGGGGAGAGGGAGATAATTGGTTAACATTAATAATAACAAATAAAAAGCAAAATATGTATTATTTCAGATGGTGACAGGTGCTAGGGAGAAAAAAATATGGCATGGAAAAGGATCAGAGTATATGGAGTGGGGGTCCAGGCAGAGAGTATAATTTTAAACAGGATCATTAGTGAAGACCTCAGTAGGAAGGGGATATTTGAGGAAACACCTGAAAAGAATGGGATGTCAGACCATGAATCATGTCGAGAGCACTTGGGATGCTCAAAGAAACAAGAGTCCATATACGTAGTTGTAGAAGTCCTCAGCATTTCGATGCCTTATTTTCTAGGTCTGATATTCCCTTTCTAGAGCCCCCAGGTAGCTCCATATCCCCCTGTGCTCTACTTGTGCCTAAATATGAATCACAGTGTGACATTAGGGTTTTATTGTTTGTCTCCCTTGAGAGATTGTGAGCTATTTGAAGGCAGGGATTATCTCATTTATCAACACAAACCTCACAGGATTTAACACAACTCCTGGCCAACAGGAGTGCAAAATCCATAAATGTTTCTTGAATATTGAATAAATCTGCATTCAGGTAAACAAGTCATCTCATCTAAATTCAAAACAGGGCTTATACTAGTTTGGGTCAAATGGTGTTTGCTGCAGATACATTTATTTTTTAATGTAAACACTTGGTAAACTTCTTTTGAAATAAAGAATTAAGTTTCCTATAAAAAGTCAAGTAAAACTGGCCCCATTACCTCTTTTGGCTCTTCTGTCTGCACTGTGGAGAACTCACCAAATATGGATTTGAAACTGGGTAGCACACTGCTACTGTTCAATAAAGGAGGGCCAGCTAGGACAAGAAGAGATGACACAGGTTCCCATAGGAAATGTTTAAACTAGCACACACAGTACTAATTTAGCCCTAGAGTTATTAACACGAGGAAAGAGTAAAGTTCAAGTCATCCAAACGCACAAGGACAAATCAGGTGACTTCACAGTCTCCTTGGCATAATCACGGTTGTGTAGACAGAATTTTCTTTGGGGCTTTTAAGTGGAGGGAGGGAATTTGAGGAATGCCAATTTCTTCTAACAATGATCCCATCTCATGGAAGAGAAATTTTCTTTCTCTTTCAACTCATCTTCACTTCTGCCCCTTATTAACTGTTACAGCCCCCAGGCCCCCAGAAGTCTAGCAGTCTGTCATCCTGGCCGTCTGTCCAGAATGGCTGGAGAAAGGCGAAGCACTGAGTGGCCCGAAGGCTGACATCAACTCCCCTGTCCATGAGCTCTCTGGCAACAAAGTGTCATAAGGAAGTTTATTCCAATCAAGTGAAATCTATTGTAATTATACTTTATACAACAGGCCAAACAAAGTCATTTGATATCACTCAATACCCAACTGTTAGCATTCCATGGTGTGTCTTGAAGTGCTTGGGGAAAACACAGATGACTTAGGGCCCCACCATATGCCCCTTGTCCACGAGCTGGTGTGGCAGTTCCAGTGAAATCTGCTGCTGGCTTCCAGCCAGTCGGGATCCTGCTTGCTAGTACTGTTCCGGTCAGTTCACAGTTGGCCAGGTACGGTTGTTGCTCTTAATGCTCTCTGCCATCCCTAGAGGTGACAAGGTGTCTGTAAAAGGCACCATTCTCACTGTTCATGTCCCACCCCGCTTCCACTCCTAACACTCTCCACTCATCTGGTTTCCCTCCTGATAACTGGACTCTCTTTCTGTGCCTGGTTCCTTCTGATTGACAAACTAGATGGATGGTTTTATTTGATTTTATTTCAGCTTCTACCCCCAGATGCTGCTTCTCAGGGCTGTTCCTTCAGTGACTGAGCATTAGCACCAAGAGCATGGCTTGGCCATCCCTCGACCCCTGGGTACCAACCAACAAGTGTCCTAGGCTACTGTTTACCTAGGAGGGGACATGGATGGAGTATCATCTACGGTTCTACACCAAAAAATAAATATAAAACAAATGAAATAAAGGGAATGGACTCCATATCTCTCCAGCAATAGGAATCTGTTTTTCTGTGATTCCAAGGCATGCTTTAAGCCAAGGAACATTGACGAGAGAATCAGTGATGTGTTCCTAGATTCTCTGGGCTATGAGTAGGGCCAACACATCAGAGAAAAAAAGAATGTGCTGTCCAGACAAGGGAGGACAAAGTGGATGGGGGTACAACTTTGCCAACTTATCATAAAGAAAAATAATTTGAAAAAGGTAACCATGGGCTAGCCCAGGAAGATTCTTAAGTCTTAAGTTTGTCTGCAAACATAAAGTTCTTCCTTTTGGGAGCAGTGACTATTATGAGATAGCCTGGAGATCACCTTTAAACCAGTAGGCAGAGACCCCTAAAGTTGGAGTTTTAAAGAAGGTTACAGCTGGGTTTGAAATTTTAATTATTTTATAGATGAAAAACCAAGGCCTTGGGAAGTTAGCTGATGAACCCCAAGACTTCTGCTGGAGCTTTTCTACTGAGACTATTCAGACTTCTGTCCCTAACTCTTTGAGTTCATACATTTCTTACCTTAACTCACATCTCTCTCTGAACTCTATCTAATGATGTTTTGTATCCCTTCCCTGAGAGAAGAAACACTAAGTGTACAAAACAAGCAAATTGCATATAGTTTCCCCCAATTTACTCAAAAAAATGAACCCTGAGGTCTTCCTGTGACCCAACAGCCCCAGAAGGAGCTGTACTTTCAGAGGCCGCTAGCTCTCCGACTCACCTGTAAGCCCCATAAAGGCAGAGACAGTCCTCATCGTGGTTTTCCCAGGGTTTAGTACATGATTCGTTATTAGCTCTCAATATGTATTTATTGAATAAATGTGTCAATCCTTCTAGTGTTAACTGTAGGGTAGTCAACATTTGGACACATTGACTTAACTATTCCCTATTATAATGTCTCTGACTAGTAAGCTCTCTTGGTTAAATTATGTCAGCAAAATCATAGCTTGATTATCTTATTAACTGGTTATCTATGTTCCGACCATTGAGATTATTTTGATCTAAAATCTACTCATCTTATTGAAGCCGGCCATTATAATTGAAAAAAAAATTTTTCATCAAGGGCCATAAAACTATTTGTTTTGTTTGACTTAGTAATTATACTTTTAGGAAATAACTACTGAAGCAGGTGATTTATAGATGTACCCAAAAGTATTCATAGCAATATAATGTATTTAACAGTTGTCCATGAGTGAAGAGTAAATAAGTAAATGAAAGCACATTCATTAATACACAGAATCATTTGGTTACTATCTATTAAGTGCCTGTCGTGTCCAGGCACTACCCTAGGCACCTGCTAGACGTTGGTAAGCAAAATGAACATCTCTGCCATCTCAGAGTTTGCACAGTTAAAAAAATTATGTCCTTAAGAGTATTCTGTTACATAGAGAAATGCTTAACAATTATGTTACATAAAAAAGGCAGGATACAAAATCATATATTCAATATGACCTTTACATATTTATATATTTACAGAGAATTATTAAAAGATAATAAGTCAAAAGGTTAATAGAAGTTGTCTCTGAGTGTTGAAATTGAGTTATTGTTATTTTTCTTCATACCTCCCTATATTTCAATATTTTACAAAATTATTTTCAATAAGCAACTTTTATAATGACATAAACAATGGAGTAGGTAAAACAGTGAGTAACACACTCACCTGAGCCACAGGAATCTGGAACTCTCTACACCTACTCTGTGTTCCTTAGAGGTAATATAATTTTTTTAAAGTATAGGTTTCCCAATCTACAAAGCCCTTCTTTAGCATTCCCTCATCTGGCAGCTGGGAATAGCAATGAACAATTGCTGCTCAGTGTTAAATGCGTTTGCAGCTGATAAGCTAATGAGTTGATGGGTAAGTGTAAACTGTGTTTTGAGATATTAAGTATTCTAATATCCATGGAAGTATTTATATAATGCTACTTGTATACAAAGTAGATTGAACATCTGTGAGCATAGTACACACACACACACATATACACACACATACACACATACACACACACTCAACAAAGGGTAACAATCCAATAGCCAGGCACTGAAGATGTTCTAAAACAGTCCTAATGCCATATAATCTTATTATTATCAATATAGGTAACACTTTAACTAAATATTCTTTAATTTTTATCCCTTTTTAAGACTTTGGCCAGACACTTAAACACTAGGAAAATATTAATAATTCTTTATCAGACTATGTGTCCTAGTTTTGTTTCAGGATCTAAGATCATCTAAAAGAAGAGGGATGTATCAATGTTCATGGAGTAGCATGAAGAGACACCCAAAGAGAAGAGATTAATCCCCAGAAGAAGAGATTACCAAGTACGCACAAACATGTCTAATTGCTCTGCTGTCATTTGCCTGCATATCTGTGTGTTTTAAACACAGACATAAAAGTTAATTTGAGAAGGAAACTAAGCTGAGCAGGACGAGGGTGCCTTGAAGGCGTAATAAATTAGGTGAAAATGAATAATTGGAACAGTGATGTAAGGATCGGAAATCATATAACATCTCAGCTCCAGACAGTGGGATTAGGGAAGGGAGGAATATAGGGTAAAGGCAGAGTTGGGTATCGGGTTTTTCTGAAGTGTGTGGAACTAATCAATCAATACCTTTGAAGGGAACAAGAAGCCTCAAATACTTGATTAATACCCAAAGCAGAATAAGTTCAAGATTATTTATCTAAGCTTTCAGGGCAAGGCTAATGACTGCAGGAAAGAAAAGAACAGCAGGTTAAAACTTACTGTCGTCGGTACAACTATGGCAATTGTTGTACAGTAAGTGGTTGCAATTTATTGCTGCCCTCTCAAGTAGATGACTTGCAGAAAGAGGTCACTGCGGAAGGATAGGAAGGGAATACAAAAGACTGTTCGAATTTTGCTCTAAATTGGCATCTAAAAGAAAAGCAATCTCTTTTAGCCTCAAAGACCAAGGAGTTTACTGACATGTGAACAAGCCAGGCTTAGAAAAACATTGTGGGGTCAGAAAGTCTGCAAAGCAGATGCCAGGGGGGCCTCAATTCAGAGGAGACAGCTGGTAGGAAGAGGGCTGCTTTCCCTGGGGAGTATGTATAGATGCCATTCCCTAAATAGCTTAGCCCTGTTCCCTGCAAGGAACACTGCACGAGGGGAAGGGATAAGGAGTCATTATTTTTTTCCTGTTGCTGTGTCCATTTTTTGTATTGACAAATCCAAATTTTTGTATCAAAAAGTACAAATTGTTTTGTTGTGTTTGTTTCCTAATATGACAGTTATACATATTAATATATGTTTATTATAGGAAATGTGTAGATGCAGAACACAAAAATAGAAATTAATACCACCTATAATTTCAGCACTCAGAGATACTAAACTTTAACATTCCAACATCTATCCATCCAGCTGTTATTATTTTTTTGACAAGGCATAACTTTTGTATTAAATTGGGGATCATTATGAACATACTTTTTTGTATTAATAACTTGCCTTCTAAATTTTAAATAATATCATGATTACTTGGCAATGTGATTAAATATTCTTTTAAAACATGATTTTTAATGGTGCATGGAATGCTGCCGTATGAATGCCTTTCAATTTATGTAACTATTACCATACTCATATTTCAACCGATTTTGACCTATACAGAACTTTGTGATACATATCCTCATGGATAAGACTTTAACAAATCTCTACTTTGTTTTTCTTCCAGATATCTTCCTAGAGGTGAAACTGGATAAATGCCTATGCATATTTTTCAGACATTTGAAAGCTGATGTCAAATTGTCCTCCAGAAAAGTCTACTGATTTCACCAGCAGTGTACAAGACTGCCTGTTCTCTCATACCCTCCATAACATTAAATATATCTCTAAAAAGAATCTGTTGGGTTGATATTTAAATATGATTATTATATTATAGTTTTAATTGCAATTTTTTAAATTATTAATGAGGATTCCCTTATATGTATTCACTTGTCACATTTTAACATGCAAAATAAAAGGCAATTTTCTATTGCACCCATCTTCCTACACAAAAGTAAACAGAGTACACACTCTTCTCCACTCCTTCCTGACTCCTGAGTTACCATGTCCCTCACTTAGCACCGTGCTAAGAGCTTGACTCAGATTATCTCGTTCAATCTTGGCAGCAACACTAGAAGCTAGAAACTGCAATTGTCTAGATGAGGAAACTTAGGCTTCCAAAGGTTTCATGAGTTGCCCAAGATCAGATGGTCCAGATTCCCATCCAGGCAGTCTAACTCCAGAGCCTGGGGCTTAAACATTAAGCTGGCTCTTTTCCTGACATCATGTGGAATTCACAGTGTCTAGCTATAGGCCTCACTCACCCCTCCTCCGTACAGTATCCCTAGAGCAAACTCCCATGTTAAATCTAAAGACTTATGCCGAGACGTCTGAGAGGGAATTCAGTTGTCAGTGCCATGGGTGTGGCTCGGAGTTGACAAATGGAAAGCATCCAAGCCCATAGCCTCACACAGCATCCTTCCAGAAGGATCCCAGCCAACAGGGCTTCTAGTCAGTGCTCCTGGGAGGTGATTAGTCTTGCATTTGGAAGAGTGACAGGCACGAGAAAAAAGAAAGACATTATCCATCGTCTTTCTTCCCCTTGCCACCATATCTACACAAATTCAGGCAAACACAGCCCACTGCAGATAGTAGTGCAAAGTGAATATAAAACAGGGGTAGTAGCTGTTATAGATAAAAAATCTAACCCGGCTCCCGAGCCCCTCCTTGGGTGTACATTTGGCCTTTGGGAATGTAGATGAACTTCTAGGGGCCTCTAGGATCCCGCAGCATAGGGGCATAGTGATTGTATCAATGGTCCTGTAGAAATAATTATGCCCAAAAAGAGGGGCTCAGATGTACCCATGAGGAAGCTGATTGGCCTTGCAGGTGGTGATTGCCTGAATAATAGCCCTGAAAGGTGTTGAGGATGTAATCCCTGGAAGCTGCAAATGTTACTTCATATGATAAAAGAGATTTTGCAGGTGTGATTAAATTAAGAATCTTGGGATGGGGAGATTATTACCTGAGTGGCCTCTGAATGTAATCAAAAAGTATCCTCACAAGGGAGATGCAGAGAAAGATTTGACTACAGAGATGAAGGCAATATGAAGACTGAGGTAAGACACCCTGCTGCTGGCTTTGATGAGGAGGAAGGGTCCACAAGATAAGGAATGTAAGAAACACTCTAGAAGCTGGAAAAGGAAAGGAAACGGATTGTCCCCTAGAAACTTGGATGGGACAAGATGTCTTGCTGACATCTTGTTTTCGGCCCTGTGAACCTGATTCCAGACTTCTGACCTCCCGAACTACAAGAGAATAAATGAGTGTTGTTTTAAGCCACCAAGTTTGTTACAGCAGCCATAGGAAACTATCAATAATACACAGACTCAAACCTATGAATGAATAACAACCAATTTATTCTGCATTCATTTAGTAGCCCCATTTTCTCTTTTATGAAATGAGTAGCAAACCTGCCCATCAGGTGCTTTGTGAACAAAGAAGGTCAACAGCTGGTCAGTCAAGTGCCACTGCTGGCTTCTAGAAGACTTGTTCTCATTTCTTCTGACCCTTGGTGTATTGGCTTGGAGGAAGCTGTAAGTATAAGGCAGGCTTCCATAGGATCCACACAGGCCAAAGTTCATTAAGATCTTCTGGTTTTCTTCACCAAGAACTAGCAAGGCAAAGCACTGAAACTCACCTGTCATGATCCTGTGGTCCTAGACCACTTCTCTACATCCCCATCCCACGTAGGGGGAGAGAGGCTGGAATCACGGTGTTGCGATGATGTCTGCAGATCGAGGACAATGTATAAAGTTCTTCTCACTCATCCTCAACAGGAGGGCAGCAAAGAGTCACCACAGTAACTCAATTTCTGTTGTTTGGGTTGAGTTGACTTTGAGCGAGAGCTTTGAGAAAATTGTTGAAGCCATTTGAGTAGCAGTGTGTGGCCACATTCCAGGTACTTCAAATCTTCTGGCAGCATTGAGTACTAGAAGGTAGGCTGGTCTTAGAATTAGCTGAACTCACCTTTGACATCTCACATGTGGCCCTCAATGTCCTCACCGGTAAGATGAGAGGGTTGGATTAGATTGGTATTTGCACACAAGAATCTCTTATTTACTGATTTCATTGGCCTGCATTGTCAAAATATTTTCAACATAATTGTTCAATGTATAGCTTAGAAATAGTGCTGCTTTTTTAGAACATAAATGCGATGAAAATTATTTTTCCTTTTATAGATAAAAATGTGGAGAATAAGCATCCTTTTGCATTCTAAATAGAGAGAACTATTTTTTGAAGAGAGTATTTCAAGAGAACAACCAAAATAATGCCAGCTGGTACTATAACTATCTATCATATTTGTGATAGTGAAGTCATGATATTTAACCAAATATTTAACCAAGTATCATATTTATTTCTAAGCCCCTCCTTTGACCCTAAGTATAAACACAAGTCTGCAGTATTGGATCTTTTGCTGAAGTTTAATGAATGGTATAAATTTTAGGAGCTATCACAACATATATTTTGTCTTCAAGCACCTCCTGAAATAAACTTACAAAGTCTCTAAGATCAAGACACTCTGCAGGAAAGTGCTGATCACTACTTGTTAAAGAAATTAATTTACGCAGTACCAGAGGTGCCATAGGTGAGAGAGTGCTTATCGGTGAATATCTTCTACAATCATAAACCTGCTAAGAAAATGCATTTGCAGCTCTTCAAGCTGTTAACTTTGTGTTATTTACTTTATAAGGGCTTCCTCTTTCTTTTTCATCTTCGTAGAGGAAAGTGTTTAACTTGCTGAAAGGAAGAGCTGGAAGGTTGGAAAGACCCTCCGCACAAATGAACATTTCCCAGAAAGCTTGGAGATTGGAGTGATTCCATGGGCTGCACGAAGCTGGGCTTCCTCCCTGCTCCTTTCTGTACTATTAATGCATTATTTCCCTGCCTTTTGACCTTCCTGACTTAACTACTAGGAATCAAAAACGTCAATGTCTGCTAAGGAAAAGTCCATCTTGTCTCTCAGTACAGTAACCTGGCTAAGGGCTCTGAAACAGGATCCCAGCCCCACCAGCAACCAGTTGAGTGACCTTGAACAGGCCACTTAATCTCCCTAAACCTTGGCTGGGACCACTTGAAATGGGGAGTCAGGTGATCCTCATTCTCTCTTCCCCCTCACAGCCTCCCTGATTCCCCAATTGCTGCTTCTGGCCTCGACAAAATCCAAGCAGGGCAAGAGGAGAGGTAACCAGGCAAAAAATTCTGACATGGTTAGTAACGTCATGAAGTGGTCCCATGCCCTCTGGGACTAAGAGATGTTTCAGGATGACACTTTCTTTCATGGGTGCCTTTGTGGGTTCTTTGGAGACCTGCTCCTGGGATACCCCAAGCACATTAACTTTGTCAGGAGCAGAGCCTCCTACATCTGTCAGCTTCCATTCCCAGAAAGACACTCCACAGCTGGGGTGCCCTGGTTTACTTAGATTTATGTTAGACACCTGAACACTCTGCCCTACAATTGCTGTAGGACACAGCTCTCTGAGTGGGATAGACCTGGCTCAAAAAGTACCTCCAAATCCCAGCCCTCGGAGAAGATGGGTCTTCCAGCAAATCTCCCCACAAACTCCTCCAGACAAATCATCTGCTAATTTCCATGTTCTTGACACTTTTATATCCTTCATGTAGGTGAAAGTCACTTGGGGAAGATAACCAAGAGATATAGAACTGGCTCTAGAATACATCTTTTGAAAATGTGCAGATGGATAACCTCCTCAAAGGTAAACTTAGTATCTGATATTTATAGGACCTTTTTTAAAAATTGTGATATAATTCATAAACCATAAAATTTACTTGCTTAAAGTGAACAATTCTGTGGATTTTAGTATATTCATGAGATTGTGCAACGATCACCACTATCTAGTTCCAGAACATTACCAACATCCCAAAAAGAAACCTCATACTCATTGGTAATCACGCCCCATTCTTCCCTCCCCACAGCCCCTGGTAACTACTAATCTACTTTCTGTCTCTATGGATTTGCTTATTATGACATTTCATAGGAATGGAATCATACAATATGTGATTTATTTTATTTAGCATCATGTTTTCAAGGTTCATCCGTGTTGTAGCATGTATCATAACTTCATTCCTTTTTATGGTCCAATAATACCATGGTATAAATACATCACATTTTGTTTATCCATTCATCAGTTGATAGGCATTTGGGTTGTTTTCTTTTGGGGGCTATTATAAATAATATGTACAAGTTTCTGTGTGAATATAGATTTCAATTCTCTTAGGTATATACCTAGGAGTAGAATTGTTGGGTGATGTGGTAACTCTATATTGAACTTTTTGAGGGACTGCCAGGCTGTTTCTTAAATGGCAGCACCATTTTACAACTCCAAATGTATGAAGGTTCTGATTTCTCTATATCCTTGTCAACACTTGTTATTGTCTGTCTTTTTTATTATAGCCATCCATCTGGGTGTGAAGCAGAATCTCATTATTTTGATTGGCATTTCTCTAATGACTAATCATGAGCATCCTTTCATATAATTGTTGGCCATTTGTATATCTTTGGAGAAATGTCTATTCAAATTCTTGGCTCATTTTTAAATTGAGTAATTTGTCTTATTGTTGACTTGTAAGAGTCCTTTAACTATTCTGAATACTAGACACATCAAATGCATGATTTGTACATATTTTCTCTCTGTGGGTTGTCTTTTCATTTTATTGACAGTGTTCGTTGAAGCATGAAAGTTTTTAATTTTGATGATGTCCAATTTATCTATTTTTTCCTTTTTGTGCCTCAGGTGTCATATCAAAGAAACCTTTGCCTAATCCAAGGTCACAAAGATTTACACCTATGTTTTCTTTTAAGAGTTTTATCCTTTTAGCTGTTACATTAAGGTATTTGTTCCATTTTGAGTTCATTCTCAAATGTGCTGTGAGCACTTACTGTATCTTGACACTGCATTAAAATCTCCAAGTCAACATCCTATTGCATAAGTAAATCAATTATATTTTTGTAAATAAGAGGTGGCAAAAATATCTACACCACTAAAGAAAAGTATTTTAAGCACTTTAAAATAGCTATTAGTTATTAAAATTAAAATATTTGTATGTACATTACAAATCATCCTTATATATTAAAAGAGATCCCCTAAGGTCTTTATTAGGCAACAAATTATTGACTCAATTTGACTTACTATTTTTACTTAAAAATAATGCAAGTGGTATTTATTTTAAAAGTCATAATGTATAACTTTTAATACATTTTAGTTATTCCAATATTCAGTGACTGATTTCTCTAAGAAAAAAAAATCTATATAAATGAGCATATTACTGTTACAGCTATAACTACATCAGGCACATGTTAACAAACATATCTTTACTCAAAATTGTTTTTGCTAATGTTTGGGTACCTGGAAAAGAGAAATAACCTTGCAGCATTCTGACTTTTTCCTTAAATGAAGTCATGGATAAAATGAAATGTCAAGGAATAGGACTGTTGGTAGACTGCCATCAGAACTCATTGCATTTGGAAATTTATGAAAGCACAAAGAAATTTCTATCTCAGTAGGTGTAAGAGGAGAAAAGGGGAAGGAAAGTAGTGCCTGAGATGTAAAAAAAAAAAAAAATTATATGACAGAGGCAGTTGAGAAACAACGAAGGATGTGCTTTTGAAGTTAGACTTTCTACCTCTGTGACTCAGTTCCACTACTGGGCAATTCTGTGAACCTGAGGAAGTTAACTTCTGTAAGCCTCAGTTTCTTCCTCTGTAAAATGGGTTCCATGATAGTATCTGTCTTGTAGGATTGTTGACACGAGTTAATGCATGCACAATACCTAGCGCAGTTCCTTGCTTATAGACAGAGCCCAAAAATGTTAGCTTTATTATTTAGTATTATTTCAAAAACCAGAATGTTTGTACAGGGCTTCCAAATCACCAAAAGTTCTTGGCGTTAGGAGTTAAATTACTATTCCTTGGAGGAGTTATATGTTACACAACTTCAGGATGAGACACCAAGCAAAATGTTTTTGTATATAGGTAAATTTGGTTGTCATTCCAGCCTTTGGTCATGAATTTCAGGAATCTAGTTCTACACTCAGAGGAAAAGAGCATGGAAGACCCATGGAGTAGTTATTACACAATGAATACCAAGAAACAACCACCTAAGTAAAAACAGGGGAGCCAAAATGGCCTAAAAGCAATTGTATGAATTTGGTGTAGCAGTAGGAAAAATGCAAGACACCTGAGTTCTGGCCCAGCTCTGAAGGTAGATAAGACAGACCACTTCACGTCTCTGGTTTCACTGTTTTCACTTGGCAAATGAGATGTGTGATTCCATCAGATGATCAGCAAAATCAACCCCAGAAAAAAAATGCTATGGTTACAACCCCAAAATGATCGTGATCTTTCACTTATCTTCAGTTTGATACAACACTGTCCCAGAAAGCAACGTTTGAAGGATTATCACTTACAGTGAGAGCACATATAACCACATTAGCACAGAATTTGTAACTTCATTTGCAAGTTATGTATTTAATGTTTTGAATAGGTAACGCATTCATGTGATGCAAACAAGAAAACATCCAAAAGGGTACACTGCAAAAACCTTCCTTCATCCACCCAGTTCCAACTCCTCCAGCACCACCAAAAACGTGTACACACACCAGTAGCCATGATTTCTGTTTCCTACCATCCCTCTGGATATTTGTATAAATGTACACATGCCCGGCAACACAAACATATCTTTTCTTCCTCCTTTTCTACATACTGATAATACACAATGCATTCTCTTCTGTGCCTGGCTGCTTTTTTCACTTAATGACACATTTTGGAGATCTTTCTACATCAGTAACAAAGATTTCCCTCATTTGCTCTTATAGGGACAGAACAGTTCATTATGTGACTGTATCATGATTTATATAACTAGTCCCCACCGTTGACTGTACTGGTTTCCAGTCCTTCACCATTACAAGCAACTCTGCAGTGAAAAATCTTGTACACACTCCCACTGGTGAGTATATCTATTGAGTAAAATGCATGAGACAGAATTGTGGAATCAAAGGTATATGTATTTGTAGTTTTTATATCTAACGCCAAACTGCCCCCCTTTATGGCACCAATTTATACTTTCTTTAGCAGGAAAGAAAGAGTACCTGCTGCCTGTATCATTGTCAACACACTGTGTTGCCAAACTTTTTTTTATTTTTTCCAATCTTATAGGTGACAAACCACGTATGGAGTAAACCATATGTTCCCCACTGATTTGAAATGCCCTCTCATTCAAAAACAAAATTTACATATATGTGTTTTAATATTTTCATAATTAGCCCTCCCTCCATTGTTCATTTTTGACAGAAATTTCCTGACTAATTTTGCTCACATACTTTTCCATGTAAACTGTAGAAAACAGATTTCCTACAGAGGAAAACAAACCAATTGGTATTTTTATTGGGACAGTGTTATCGACACCATTATGAGGCTGTGCCTTCCTAACCAAAAACATGGTGTATCTTTTCATATATTTAAGTCTTAATGCTGTCTTCCTCAGAAAATTTGTTTTTCTCACATTCAGCTTGTACATTACTTGTTAAATTTACTCAGGTAGTTTATCTTTTTAGAAGCTATTTTAAATGATATTTTTTCTTTCATTATACTTTCAGACTTGTTTTGAATCTGCATGTAAAGGTTACTGATTCCTCTACTATAAGTTATATTCTATTATATGTATTATAATCTTATTTATAAGATGTAATGATATCTTTCCATCTTTGCTGGAAGTCTTCTAGAGTTTCTCTGCTAAGAACAATGATGGCTTGTGTGTCTGTGTGTGTGTGTGTGTGTGTGTGTATGTGTGTGTATATGTCTGTGTTGAGGCAAGCTCTATCCATTTCTATTAAGGGACCCTTTTCATTTAAAAAATGGATATTGAATATTATCAAAAGCCTTTTCCGCATATATTGGGACAAATGACCCCCATAGTTTCGGCTACTGATTTGCTAAATTATATTAATCTTCCTATATTTAAATCATTCTTATGTTCCTCAGATAAACCCCATTTGATCATGGTGAGTGAGTCTTTTAATGTGTTACTGAAGTCTATTTGCTAATATTTTATTAGGATTTTCACACTGATAGCCATGTAGTATTGTGTATGGCTCTCTCTGTGCACTCTTGTCAGGTTGTGTGATCAATGTCATCCCGGCCTCACAAAAAAGCATTTGAAAGGTTTTCCCTTTTTCTGCTCTGACACAGCCTGGGTAGCATTGGAGCTATCTGCTCTGTAAAGGTTTGGTAGAACTTTGTGAAACCATCTGGGCCTGGGGCTTTCCAAAGTTTCACTTTTGCAGATGTTTTTATTTTGTTTACAGTATTGGGCCTGTTTTTATTTTAGTTTGGTTTTGCCTTTAAACCTGGGGACAGAAGGTTGGGTTTATCATACATGCTCCTCAATTTTCATAAGGCCCCCTCTTGTTTATTTTTTTAAAGTATCTATTCCTTTTTATCCTCCCTCTATACCCTGCCATTCCCTTTCCCCCTGTATGGTTTCATACAGGCAACCATTCTAATATGTTGAATGTTTATCTTTTTTAAAAATATATTCTTGTAAACTGTACATTGTGCATGCATTCTTTTGTTTACATAAATGCCGTTGTGTTGTAGATCTCATTCCATTTGTTACCTTTCCCCTCAAGCGCTGTGTTTTAAGAGCCATCCACTTGCCTCTGTGACCATCTAATCCACAGCTGCTAATTGGTGCAGTCAACTCCAAGTGCACTCACTTGATTTTACACCTCCACGCTTCCTGTGACGAGCACCCAGGTGATCCTAACCTCCCTGCCACAAGTGGCTCTGCAACTAATACCCTTGTACACAGCTTCTTAGGAACCTGTGTGAGAATTCATCTGGCAGAATTGCTAGTTCCTAGCTTATGTGCCTATTTAGTCTGGCCAAGCAATGCCAGATTGTACTCTGGAATGAGGCTGACCACTCTACACGCCTACCAGCAGTATGGAAGCATTTCCATTCCCCACACTCCATTGATTATTTAGTTTTCTAATTGTCAGTACAGTAGGTGCACACCAATATACCATTGATGTTTCGATTTTGAATCCTGTTCCAATACTGGTTAGCTTTCGAGGTGCCCTCACAGGTATCCTACCTATTCATATCCTTTGCCCACTTTTCTAATGGAGTTGCTCTGTTTTTCTCTTTGATTTCCAAGAGTTTCTTGATTAATCTGGATATTAATCTTTAGCTTTAGACATTGTAAAGACTTGTCATTCTGCCATTAATATTCACTCCAGTCGTGATGTCCATTGTCGATTGGAAATCCTTAATTTTGATGTCATCAAATTTCTCAGATTTTTAGTTCATGATCCTGTTTTTGAAGTTTTATTTTTAAAATCTTCCCCTGCTCTATGTAACAAAGATATTCTTCTATATTTTCTTCTATAATATTAACTGAAGAGTTTTTCTTTCAAATTTAATTATCTAATCAAATCTATTTAAAGTCCACCCATATTTGAGATAGCAGGGAAGGATTCAGTTGTATTTTTCTCCAAATTTTCCTAATACCATCCTACTTGAATGGGTACTTATGATGGTTAACTTTATGTATCAACTTTTTGAGTTGAAATTATAGGTAAATTTGTTCCAGCCAAGAACATGGATATTTACCTATTTCTCTGAACATCTTCAATGTCTTTTATTAATATTTTCTCCATAAAGGTCTTGTGAATTCTTGGTTAGGCTAGATCCTAGAAACTTTATACTTTTGTTGTTATTGTGAATGGGATATTATCTTTACTGTATTTTCTAGTTGTTGTTGTGAAATACTATTGATTTTTATAGAATGATTTTATATCCAGCAGCCTTGTTAAATTCTCCTATTAGTTCTAAAAATTTGTCTCCTTTTTTATTTTTCCAGATTGGTGACCATATCGTCAGCAAATAATAACAATTTTATCTCTTTCTTCCCCATATATACATCTTTGTTTTTGTTTTTTATTTTGTTCCTTATGCCATTGGCAAGAACTTCTAGTTCTATGTTAAGCAGAAGCTGTAGATGTCCTTGTCTTCCTCCTCATGTTAAAGAAAATGCACCTAAAGTTTGTCTATTAGTTATGTTTGCAGTAAATTTTTAATATACTACTCTTTTCAGTTTAAAGAAATTTAGGGCTTTCTTTCCTAATCCTAGAGGACATTATTTTATGGTTAATGGGTATTAACATGTATCAAAAGTTTTCTTTGCATCTCTTGAGATAATCACATGATTTTTCTCCTTTAGTCTATTAATGTAACAAATTACATTTATGAATTTCTCAGTGGTAAACCATCCTTGCATTCCTGGCATCAAATTTCCTTGATCATATTGTAGTTTGTTTTAAATACATTATTGGACTCAGATATTCTTATTTTATTTAGGACCTTTGCATTTACATTATTTAATGAAATAGCTTATCACTTTATTGGGGGTGTGTATGTGTGTATGGATTATTTTTATCTGGTTTTGCAATTAAGATTGCATTAGCCACATAAAATGAGTTGGGCAGATTTTGCCCATTTTCTTTCTTTCTTTTCTTTTTGTTTCTTTATTTTTCTTTGTTTATTTTAAACTAACTCTGTAACAGACAAAAATTA
>NW_012142745.1:8606064-8621648 GCF_000956105.1 Propithecus coquereli
CATAGTTTTCCAAGGCCCTTGTTAAAATCTATATTCTTATAAGCCTTTTAGAAAACTGATATAGGTGGGCTACAATCTAAGCTTTGAGAAGCACTAAGATCCTGGAGAGAGGAGTGTGTGTGTGTGTGTGTGTGTGTGTGTGTGTGTGTGTGTGTGTATTGGGGAACCAATTTGTTATTAACATAGTTTTCCAAGGCCCTTGTTAAAATCTATATTCTTATAAGCCTTTTAGAAAACTGATATAGGTGGGCTACAATCTAAGCTTTGAGAAGCACTGAGTATCTATCAGATTTCTGTACTGTGGAGGAGTTTCGACCATTCATTGAGTTCAGGTGAAGACTCATTCTCCGATTTAGAAGACACTCTGGCATCCACCTCCCCATTTCTCCTGTTGTCGATCTTGGTCATCTTTCTAATCATCAGTATCCCTCACAGAGCATATTAGAAGTTCTGATTTAAAAGATTTTACAGGCGGTAATAGGTAAAACTTGATGCCTAAACACACAGCTGTTTGGATTTCACGTGGCTTTCGCATTTAACCTACTGTCCTTGTGTGTTCCTACAATAAAGTCAGATATTTCTACGCTATTGCTGAAAAGAGATCAACTCAGGAAAATAATAAGGACCCAGAAAATAACTTTTGACCCAAATTATCTAAGCAAGACCCAGAGACAAAAAATGAAACAAATGGAACTAGGCCCTGTTACCTTGTGGGGTGAAAGTTATCAGGTGACCAGAGTTTTGCTTTCAGGTTCATGGGAGATCATGTCAGTTCAGTGAATTTGTAACAGAAGGCAGCCAGAGTAATAGTGTTTCAAATGTACAGATCTTTTTCTTTTTTTTTAAGTACTTGGAAACCAGAGACTTGCAGTGGTGTCAGTGGGAATATAAACTTTGCCATCAAGCAAAGTTTGATGCTTTGTGAAAGGACGCTCCACCCCTCAGTAGCCTGTGATCACAGACACATCCCTTGCCTATTTCTGGGTTGTTGTATAATTGATGGAAATCCTAGTGGCTAACTTAGAATGAATGCAGAATAAATGTTGCCATTGTTTATAATAGATTCAGTGAAGTAATTGCAAATTCTCCTAGGCTATTAATTCTCAAAGGCCTTTTATTGACAACATTTTACTTGCTATAGTTTCTGTATATGTGTAAAGGTAATAAGACAATTATACTATAATTTGCACCATTAATTCATTCCAACTATACGTCCCTCAGATTGATACTAATTAGGGATGTATACATGTAATTTCAGTAGGGACTAGAGTGATGTTTGCTTTGCAATACCACTGGGAGGGAAAAAACTCAAGTGTTTATTTTTTAAGTATAAGTGGAGGAGGCTAATATAAAGTGAAGATCAAATAATGGCTTCAATCATTTATTACATCATGTTGTGTGCTGCTTCCTTATAACAATGAAAACAACATTTATGCTGCCAGGGAGAAGGAAGAGCCCTCTAGCCCTGTGTACCAAGTAAAGGTTGAAAAGTCAGTTTTTATACCCTCAGTGGAACATCATGATCCTAAAAACTTTTTTTTCAGTTAAATTAAAAAATTAATCTTGAATCTGTTTCGAAAATGTCCAACAATTTGAGTTTGCTGTAACAACACAGGACACATCCATCATCTACTTTAAGCTGTTTAAGCAAGAAAGCTTAAAGAAGGGCAGGGGAGGGCTTGGCTGCTTCTATATTGGCAACCAGGTTTATTGTTTTCGAAAACTGCAGATGTTACTAGGATTCTAGTGGTAAAATGATCCAAAAAGCTCCACTGGTACAGAAATCAGGGTTTCCTAAACTTGCCAACCAGAAGAGTCACCCGCTTAAAAATACCCATCCTAGACCACTCTAGGGGATTGGGATTTCTAATAAGCAGCTCTAGCAATCAGACAAGTTGGGGCAACACTTCCCAGCAGTGGTTCTCAGCCCCGATCCTTGCTAGAATCTCCTGGGAAGTGTAAAAGGTGGCAGCAGCACCACCACCACCAACTGATGCCCAGGCCCCACCTCAGGCCAATTAAATCAGCATCTCCTGAGTTGGCCTGGCCATTGGTGTGCTTTTAAAGCTGCCCAGATGATGCCGATGTGTAACCAGGGCTGAGCAATACCACTGCTTCACCTGACACTCAGTGTCATCAGCAGAGCAGGATTTGCAGCACTGGCCTCATCTGGGAGCTGGTTACAAATGCAGGGTCTCAGGCCTGGCCTCCAGCCCAGAATGGCAACCTGCATTTGCACGCTGAAGGCTGACAAGGCTGTTCTAGTGCATATTCAAGGAATACAAATCTTTCCACCAAAAGGATGGATTTTTACTCACCTCTCCCTCTTCCCTTTGCACCACCATTGGCAAAAGCCGCTTAAAATCTTGACAGAGATCTTTTTCTTTATACACTTTGTCATTGAAAGTCACCTGAAGAGGGATAGGCAGAGGCAAACCTATCTGTTCCAAAATCATTTCTCAAAGTATGTTAAGCAGCGTACACTGCTCTTACCCAATCAAATGCCCCAGCAGACTTTAATTGACAGTTTCTGTTTCATGTTCCATAATCAAAGACATTAAGGATCACTAGCATTCACATCCGTGAATTCATTTAGACAGTTTTCTTTAATTAAGGATGAAGACACTACAGTTCTAAGTACCAGACAGAATCAGGAAAAAAAAATTGAAAATAAGCATAACACTATAAAGAAAACTTGGAAAAGTGAAACACTTCCAAATAAAAAATATATACCTTGCCTGGTACCCATTACATATATACATAATACATGTTATACACATTTATACAATAAATGTTTTGGTAGCAATACAGACCATGCATTGGTCTTTTTGTACACAGATGAAGTAGCACCGTAAGCAGCACCACCATCTTAAGATGATAAAACAAACTGCACATACAGTAAATGAAAATATATATGTATTTAATTTGGCCCACCCTGTAGCCAAGAGGTGTAAGGAAAGTACTGAAAAATTGTTCCGGGAACTACGTTCTTAAGCCAATGGCAAAGGTCTAAAAAGTAAAACAAAACAAAACAAAAACAAAAACCAGCACTAAAGATGTCTATGCAAGTAGAGACAGGTTTTTCTGTTTACTGAATTTGTCCTATCATATGGTATATTGGTTAACACTGGAAAAATTAACACCATAAGCAAAGAGATTTAAAGGTGAATGGCAAAAGTCTAAAACACTAGATGTCTTGGCGTGTACATCAAAAATGCCAAGTCAACAAACTAGGCAAGGAAGATAACTCTCCATCTAAGTCATATATTTTCTAATATTTGCTAATTGTAAGCTCTTTATTAATGATAAATTCCTTAAGAGTAGGGATGAACACCTCCAATATCATTCTATCTCCTCCTGCACCCAATTTGATGTTCCGGTTACAAGCAGTGAGAGATACCCAACAGGATATCTGACCCACACATCCTCTACCCACACATAGTTGACTGACTTACAGAGCTATGGAAGGAGCTCAAAGATCTTCCCTGGCTTGAACTTAGAAATGACCAAAGGCATCAGTGTTCACCCTTGATGTTCCACTGACTATAAGAAGGCTACTTTTGCTCTCCGTAACTGAACTCACAGGCTAGAGGTCTTTCTCTTGGCAAGGTCTTGGCAAGGTCGTATTTCCTCATGTCCCCAGAAGAGCGTGTTTCTTCCTCTCAAGTTTCCCAGCAGCCCATAGATACGAATACAGCATTACCTCTAACTAACATTCGTGGCACCTCAGGAACATTAACCCCCCTGTCGACACTGCAAAGAAGCGATTTCATATTTGGCTTCCACCCATTCCTCTTCCCATGCCTCCCAAAGGTCCCGTCTCTCCCCAGTCAAGGTCTTACTTCCCAGTGTCTGGTTTCAGGGCCTCTTTGTGCAATGGACTGACCTACAGAGTTCTGCCAAAGCAGCCTGAGACCCAGGACAGGATCCCAGTCACCAGCAGAGCTCTTCATATCAATACTATTTCTCATGGCTCTTGTTGTCTGTGGATGATGGGCTCCCTTCCCTCCTTTTCTAACCACCTGCAGTAATAACTAAGCTTTCCAACTACATGGTATATTGCATTCGGGATGCAAGATTGAATAAAACAGGGCTTTAGTATTATAAAATACTGTTTCTAATAGTACAGTAGAATTGTTTCTTAATAGTTTAAATATCTCAAATTTAAAAGACAGCTAGAAGACAAAAGCCAGAGAAGAAAAGGTTAAAAATCTCTCCTTCTGGCTAGATGATTTTTTTAATAGATCCATTTTTGCAGTCACTAGATTAGTCAAGAGAGTCCCTGACCTTTGAAAGTTAGTGAGAAATAGCCGCAGATGTAACATCAGTACTGATTTGTCATTATTGACTCAGGTGGTTGATCATTAATGGATTCTCCTCACTTCTAGGAGGTTCTAGGGCCTTTCTTTTGCCCAGAATGAAGATATCATCAAAGCCATGGAACATATTTGTCTTTTTCACAAAGGAGAATGTTAAAACTCTGCCTAAGTCTCTAAGAAAGAACGCTGTGAGAGGTTGTTCTCATGAAGAAAAACCCACTAACTTCTCGATTAACCAGAGGCCACTAGAAACACCATTAATGGAGGCCCTTGGCTGGCCTACAAATACTTTGAAATGGATAAAAGCCAACTCTCCTCAATAGGAACCTAACACAAGGACTTAGCAGCTGATGTTGCTCAAAGTAAACCCTTCATGTAGCCAGAGCATGAGTTTTTGGCTTGAGTACCAGCAACTTCCAGTTTTAAATCAGTTAAGTTTGATACCACCATCAAACCCAGCTCAGGTATCACCAGAAGCAGCTTAAATAAGAATTTCTACCTTTATGTTATTTTACTCAAAAAAAAAAAAAAAAAAAGTCAGAGAAATAGAAACCAAGAGATGGATTTTCCAGTCTGTTCATTTCTGTTCTCATCCAAATTATGTAAATCATTCCACATGCAGAGGTATGTCAGTAATATATATTAAAAGTTTAGGTTCCTTGAGAAATAGTAACCAGCTTTACAGGAAAATGGTTGGGACTGACTTTGTTCATTGATTTTTCTTTATTTAAGTCCTCAATGCAAGAGAACAGGGCAGCTCGCTTTCCTCTTCCACTAGCAAGAGTATGAATCAGAATACTTGAAAAATGAAAAGTTAGTTTGACCAAGAAAGCCTTTTTTTTTTTTTTACAAAAGAGTAAAAAACAACTTTCATATCAGATTTTCAAAATTGGTAGTGTTCTCTACTAATAGGAAATGATGTAATTCAGCAAGTTCCTTGGAAACAATGGATTCTTATGACTACAGACCTATTTATCTTGGAAATTGATGAGCATGCAAATGATTAAAATCTGCAACAATGAACATTGTACAACAGTCTGGGAGGTACATGCCATCCGGTTGAATTAACAGTAACACGGGCCTCAGCAGTGTGAGGGGTTCCATTAATCTCCACTCCCCTTTGAGTAGAGCAAGGGTCCCCAACCAACTGATCAGGGGGCAGCAGCCACTGCAATGCCCTCCAACGCTGGCCCTTTCCTTGTCAACCCACCCCCACCCAGGGGGATCAGCCCTTCAGAGAAAAAAGATGTTGCTCCTCCCAACAGCAGGGCTGGGAATCCCTGACACAGAGTTTACGCTGACTAGGAGGGAGCCTGATATTTGCATCAATTCACTTAACCTTTAGGAAGTTTCCTGGTAAAAAGATTAGAAATTCTGTCGGCAATATCTTCAAGGGCATTTCATTGCCATCTCTTTTTCACAAGGAAAAATTTCAAGATGTGTACACTTTCCAAACAAGAAAAGGATTAACATCTTCACTGCTGGCTAGATGTTTCAATCGCAGGTCGTTATGCTTTTGTGTGCTCTCTGTACACGGTGTTTCATTAGCTAATCACTAACAGGCCAGCACCCATCAAGGCAAAGAGGCCAACGCATTCAGTTAAATAATGTAACACTGGAAGTTCTCAGAAAACAAGAGATAAGGGTCTTAAGGAAACGTGACGTGTAGCCCTGGTCATGATTTAAAAAAAAAACAAAAAACAAAAACAAAACAAAAAAAACACACTTTCTGGAATTTTAATGTTTGGTTAGCAAGCACTCACTTGTCTATCTTTCTCAAGACAATGCAGGAAATGAAATAGCATAATGTGTGCACAGAAAAAAATGGTGGGAATAGAGCAGGAAGCTTACAGAAGTGGAGGGGAGGGGAGAGAAGAAAAGATCAACAGTATCTAGTTTATTATGAACAGAAAGACATTTCCAGAATTTACAAACACCCACATTGTTCATTCCAAAGAGAGCTTTTGATTTGAAGGAATCACCCATGTCTCCTTCTCTTTACAGTATTTACAATGGAAGACTTTGATTTCCTTTTCTTGTAATTTTGCTTCCATTCCATTGCCAATGTTAAGCTGACAGTTGAAAACACCCAGCAGAATACACCCTTCTTCAGTTTAATTAACGTGGCCTATTGTCTTACAGGAAAAATACAAAATTAAGATTAATTCTATAAGGAACTCAGCTCAATATCAGGTTTATATTACAAGAGATAGTATCAGCAAATATAACTATACAATTGAGAACCATCTATGGCACTATGATTCTTATTATATTATTTTTCTGAGTTACAATCTTAAAACAAGGATCATACCCTAATTCTACTCTTTTTAGCCTTGTTTTAAGCATTTGCTCCATTCTTTACAACAGAACATTCTATACCTCAGTCCCACATCCAAAAAAAAGATGTGCTGTAAGAAAAGTTACATTTTCATTAAAAAATTACACATATAAATCAAAACCTATGTTAAATATTTAATACTCTCTCCACCCAACGTGAACAATCTTTTATGAAATAATTTACAATGATGCTTTGTCATACACAGTTTCAGCAGCAGATGAAATGTATCTTGCAGATGCAATGAGAGTAAACCCATTCTCTCGTGGCATGGTGGTGGGCACATCAGCTCACTGTGGCCAGCTAAGTCCTTACGGTTGAAGATGAAGTTTATGCAGACTCATTGTTCTGGTATCACAGTGCTTTTTTGCTTGGCACAATATAGAACGTGCAGTTCAGTCAACAAACTCCTGAGGCTTGTATAAAGTAAACAAACTGAAATGGATGCATCGTACCATCTACTGAGGAGAAAGGCATGAGGTCCTAGTTGTGAATCATGAAATACTTAGAGTCTGGGTACCCATGAGTTAGAGGAGGATTTGCTGAGGTCATTTAGGTCTTCATTCTGAAAAGGAAAATGAAAGAATTCATCACCACAGGCATGTCAAAACTCACCATCACTATTTTAGAACTCTTCTTTTAAAGAACCCTTCTTTTTAAAGTGTCAGATGAACTAAAGTTACAGGCACAAACAGTACTGTGAACCTACACAAAAATCAACAGACCGTATTTAACTTTTCATTTCTTTCCAAATGCAAGAGTCTAAAGCAATCAGAAACTAAAAGTAGTCAATATTCAATCAGTAAACAAATCAACACGATGTAGACCTTTCAGAGGTTTAGCGATGCAAAAATACAAAATTCTTTGGTGTTATGATTGAAACAAAAAAATACTTTATGGTTATTGTGTAAAATAACTATGAAATACAATGACTAGGTTGCGGTCAGTCTATGTTCAACCTTTCTTTGGTTAAAAGTCAACTACAGATTTTAGAATTTGGAGTTGCAGAGTTTAATGTTACAAAACCTAAAATCAATTTTTAATGTGACATTGTTTGACATGAGCATTTTAGATGCAAAAGGAGACCCAAGCAAAACAGATCTAGTTAATCATTAAATAAGAAAAAAGAGGGATTCAGATTTAGGCCTAACAGAAATACGGTGTTTGGGCGGAAGCACGGTATTTCTTCCATGCAACGCAAGAAGGCAAAGCTCAAAGGGGCATTATCTGCAATTCCCCTTCGGAGGGAAGACCCTTTTTAACCTCATAAAGCATCTTTTACTCTCAAGAATTACACTAGATAGTCCTTCAGAGGTCCATATTTTTCATGCATTCACAACGTAGCTATAAATATCAATACTTATAGAGTGCCCTGAAGAGTATTCAGCACAGAGTAGATAATCAATATATACTTGCTGAATGAGTAAACAGTTGTATCAAGTACTATGGAAGGTATGAAGTTGAATTCTGCCACAAGCCCTGCCTTTTAGAAATTCCAGAAAGGAAGGCAAGCTATGTTCATAAATAAATAAAATGCAAAGTAGATATCAGTAAATTTGTTGATAGACACATAGGGGAGGAAAAAAGCTCTAGACACATGGAGGAGGGAGAGAATATTTCCAGCCAGGAGTATAAGGGAAGCACCTTGCTGACACATTTGGCTTGGTTTGGAAGAAAAGGAACACAATTTGGGGATATAGAAGCAGGGCTGTGTCTACGTTGCTTCAGTGTTGTGTCTCCAGAACATAGCACAAGGCATGCCACATAGCAGGTGCTCAATAAATAGGAGATGGATGAAGGACAGAGAAGAAGACACTTCCCAGGGAGGGCACATGGCAGAACGAGACCCGGTGGGGAAAGGTGGTGCCAGGAGCAGGCTAAGTGAAGTACGTGGCTTCACCGGCCCGCAGGTATCGGAGGAGCGGTAGAAGGAGTTAAGTCTGCAAGTGCAGGCTGAGGTAGAGGGTGAAGAACGTTGAATGACAAGCCAGCAGGAAGGTCTTCATCCCATTGCAGGGACAACAAGGGCATGCTTTGTGATACGATCGAGATGCAGCAGTAAAAATCCCTATCAGCCACAAGGACAGCGACGACGTCTACAATTCACGCAGCGTAAGTGCTGACCAGTCACTTTCTCGCTCGCTCTCCTCTTGAAGGGAATGGCGGTGGCCGGGATCAGCCATCGTTCCCCACGTACGGAATGGCTTTCAGGTAAGTTGAAGTTTCCAAGTAAGGACTCTTGGTTTAGGAGGAGATTTTTGTTTATTTTAAAATGTTAACTCCACCTCTAAAAGACAGGTTAAACAGACTATTTTTTAACTCGCTAATAAAGACTTGGCGTGGAGACACTAATGTAAAAACAAACAAAAGAAGAAGCATTCCAGGCTTATCCTTGTAATTGCCAGAGAAACAGGATTCACTTCGTGGGGTCTCTACAAGCGAGAGGAAAGCCCGTCCTTTCAGAGGCCCCGTGGTGTGCTGGGAACTTCTCCAGATCTCTTATTTACAGGCGAGTTTCTCCTAAACTCACACTGGAATGTTCCTACCAGAATGGCTCCATACAGCTTCACACAGCTTCATGGCTCTGGGCCTAAAGTTAGGCAGGAAGGCCATACTTTATTAAAGGACTGACAAAGAAACTGCTGAATATATTAATAAAACGGGAAAAGCAAAGAACACACGACATGTTTGTCATGTCATATCTGGCTCTTCTCTGGAAGGGATGAATGAACAGCCTAGCATAGGAACAAACTGTACCCAGTTTTATCATCACACGAGCCAACCTGCACGGACGGGTTGGGGCAGAGAGGGACTGGGGTCCTCGTTAGGGGGAAAAATGTGGCTTCACTGCATCCTGAAATCTATTGCTTTTGGCCACTCGGCAACCATCCCTGTCACTGTCCCCAAGTACATTCAAAGAGCAGGAAATAAAAGGACGTATCAGTTCCATCATATATCTTCCTTCCAAAGTCTTAGCATACTACTTTTCGAAACCCTTAGTAATATAAAAAAAAAAAAAAAATCCTGATCAATGCTTACACCAGCCAGCCACAAATGCTACCTGTTGGTGTCATCGACTTAGGAATCTATGAAAAAGTGACAGCAAGTGGTA
Organism: Propithecus coquereli; assembly: GCF_000956105.1. Lineage (NCBI taxonomy): Eukaryota > Metazoa > Chordata > Mammalia > Primates > Indriidae > Propithecus > Propithecus coquereli. Next base: position 8,615,831 of record NW_012142745.1, read on the forward strand.
AAGTGTGAGGCAATGTTGACTTGGGGGCCGGGTGGGAACAGAACTGGAAGGCTACCCACAGACAACAGAGGGCAGGAAAAGGTCAAAGGGAAGGTCTGAAGTTCACACCTGTTTGACTTTGCACAGGGTGTGTGTGCACATAAAGTTTATCTACCATGTAATGACATGGACATCCTTTGGTGAGAACTGCCCTTCACAGGCCACCTTGGGGGCTGCATACTTATTCCAATCATGCAGCCATTGTTGGAAGCATTTTTGGAATGCCTGCTCAAGTTCCCTTTTCTTTTTTTTGCAACTGCCTCCTCAGCCTTGGGCATATTCCTTTGAATGGTCTCTATAGCAGCCGGTCTTAGCCCTTTGAGGGCACGTTTGATCTTTGGAGACAGCCAAAAAGCTTTGAGAGCCAAATATGGTGAATAATGGGACTGATTAAGCTGGGTAATGGTTCCCAGCGAGGTATTATCTAAAGCCAAAGAGCTCCAAAACTGAAGTTCCGAAAGCATAGTTGTTCACAACAGTTGCTCTGATGAGTTTGTAGGAAAGGAAGTCTCAGAATTTTATAGACAGACATCGGCATATGCTTTATGAGACTAAAGTTCATCTGCCCATATCCCCACCTCTACATGTTTGCAAACAAGAAAGGTGGAGCTTGAATAAAGCAACTGGCTTGCAGAAGGCAAACAGGTATATACGTATATTTGTGTAACTTAGGAATATGTTTAAAAAAGAAAAAAAGCAGTGCCTTGTAGTCATTCAATCCAATAAACATCTGTTGAGTGACAAATACAAATGCAATGATAAAGACTGGAATAAGCACCGAAAAAGACATAGGCATATATAAATTTAAAGCACTTTATATCTACAACTTCAATAGACTGATGCCAACCACATGTAGCAAATATTACTACAGTGTTTTACAAATACAAAAACTCACTTGTAACAGGCATACACTGGAAATAAAAAGGCAGAACATTTCCTTAAGAGAAGATACTGTGCAAATACCGTGTGGTGATATTCCTAGGTACATTCTCTCTAGTTACATCATTGGGGGATAACTTCTGAACCCAGAAATATGATGCACCTGTCATGAGATTTAGTAGCAGGAAATTACATTTTGACAAAATTTCATTACCACATCAGTGACTACTGTACCCTTTTGTGTATATCTTCTTGTAAGAGAAAACCTACCTAATCCTGTTGCCAGTAATGAAAAATGTGATTTTTACAGCATTATCAAATAAGTAAACACTTGAGCAATGCCACTTGAAACCTATGGATTATTGCATTATTGCATCCAGTAGGAATTTACATCTTCTGGACTCTACCCACTTAAACTATGCCGACTCTAGCTGAAAAACAAATAAGGCTTTTGCTTCCTTTCACACTGTCTCAGCCTATTGCTCAGTTTTGAGCATGAAAGCAGCTGAGAACAGCACAGGTTACGATATAAGTGTGATGAAAGGATCTATACCCTTTCAGCAGTGCATTTTTGGTTAAAACCATTGACAAGTGTTTTTATCTTGTATTTACATGTTTTGAAAGTTCTTGCCAATTTGTTGAGTCAAGTGAAACACAGTAATGAAAATCTGATTAGGGCAATACTAGCAGTTTCTACTTTCACTATGGAAATAGGAATAATATAACTTGTTTGGCTACTGTCATATACTAAAATGTAGCCAGAAAGTAACACTTCTTCATCCAATTGTACTTTAAAAAAGGACTGTAGTGATAAAATTTTCTTCAATGGAGACCACTGTTTAAAGTCTTATATTGTAGACTCAGCTAGAAAAATTCATATATGCAAAATTCCTCCACTTAATGTATCAAAACAGCCTATTTCTCTTTCAGTTAACATAGACAGCTGTAATTTAAAGAAAAAAACCTCAATTATAATACATAAAATGTATAAAATACAGGAAAATGTAAAGAAGGAATAAACATTATTTGTAATTTCCATCACCCCAAAAAAAGCCACTATTCAGCTGTGGCTCTAATTTCACTATTTACTTACAGAATTTGAGATAATTTTCCTTTCTAAGTAGGAGAGGAAAATAATGTTTTAATCATACTTAGATCCTTCCCATTCTTAAAAATCTATGATGAGAAAATATTTGAAATGTTAACCAATTTTTTAAACCTTCCCGGTATTCTATCCATTTCTTATCCTCCCAATTCATTGTATGTGGGGAGAACATGACAGTTTGAAAGTAGAAAAAGCCTCCAGCTTCCTGGCTTTGGTTTCCAAAAGCCTAAGTCCTTAAGGGAATGGCACAGGCAAAAGATTTGGAAGAATCAGAAGAGAAGAAGTCTTCTTCTCAGGGAAGAAAAATATTAACTTCATGAGAGCACAGAGGTTGGTGGGTAGCTCTGTACCTTGCAAGATGCAGACGACAATGCCTGTGACATATTCCTCTTTCTTCCCAGGTCTGCTGATTTCTCATTTCACACAATCATCTTCAGTTGTGTACCATTCTACCGCAATTCATTTCTTCAGCTACCTCAAGGATGCTGATGCAATTAATTCATAGTATTACTGATTTAAAGTAGATCTTGTCTTCTAGAATGTATACATATTAATAAAGAACCTTATAAAACACTGCAAAAGTATTTTTTTGTTTTTTTAGCATACTTGAATCTGGCAAATGAGCCCAGTAAATTAAAAAAAAAAAAAATCATGAATCTCAAATACCTTCCTAGTTCTGATAGTGGATGGGTGTTCCTCATCTTAACATTCACACTATAAAACCTCAGATGAGTAAATGTGCTGCTGATCTGTGTGATCAGACTGTGAAACCCTTACTGAAGGAATTTCCTGGCTTAGGTTCTGGGCTCTACTATCTGAGTGAGATGGTAGCATCAAGGGAGGAAAGTTGTATGCTCCTATTGGCTATGGTCACCACCCACATACAAGGAAAACCTAAATCCAGAGAGCTTCAAAAGTTTGCGACATGGGAAAGTCTCTGCTCTTTATAAGGTGTAGCTGCAAAGCGTGGGGGCATCGTGAAGCTTTGGAAAAGGATGAAACTGAATGGCGAAAAAGCATTCTCAGTTTTAAAGCCTTCGGACCATAATCGTACACACACACACACACACACACACACACACATGTACACGTAGACACAGACACACACACACACACACACACACACGTACACGCACAATCAAATGAGAATTAAGCTAAAGTTAGAGGAAAGACCAAGATGTTTGCTACTTGATGTTGAAAGGAGAAAGTCATTTTAGCTAAAGAAAGGAAACCAACTTCTTTTAAAACGGGCCAGGATCGAGCTGGAAAGACTTGGTTTTGTGGTCTTAAATGGCAAAGGGTAGCTGACCGGCTTTAACGGAGCTGCTTAAATAGCACTTTTGCCTGGTGCGAGTCACATGGGACAGGGCTGGTGAAAATAACAAGGTTGCTGGCCAGACCTTCTAGTGCACAGGGTTGCCAAGGAAGAAAATTCAGGGAGAGTTGCCAGCATGTGAGAGGCCATCTCGCTCCAGTTCCCCTTTTGTCCCAGTGAAAGACCTTCTGGCAGGGCTGGTGACTTCAGGAGACCACCAAGGAAGAAAGGCACACGTATTATGAAAAGGCAAGAAGGAGGAGAGGCGGCCATGAAGCCTGTCAGCTCCCACTGTGGCCTCCCAGGCTGAATTCTGTCAAACACTGTGGATTTCTCCTTGCCCAGCTACAAAAGGCAGACGGAGGTTCTGGAAACTTTTCAAGATGGTGAGGGAGTGATGGAGAAGGTAGACTAAAACAAACAACAACATGTAGTTCTCAATAGTTATTACAGTCTTCTGTCAATGGCATATTAAGGAAATCTGCATAAATATTCAGAAATCTTTTTAAGCCAAGAATATCCATTTCAGTTATTTCCCATTCTTTTTATGAACAGGGAGCATGCCGAAAAATCAAATGGGTTCAAGACCGCAACAGCTCCCCCTGAAATGTAAATCAACATGTCTCCAGTCTCTCTTCTACCCATATTATAACGAGTCCCATATCCACGACAGCGTCAAGGTAGGAGGACTCAGAAAAAAAAAAATCCCTCTACATTTCAAGTCAGACCACCGGTAATGTGGGGCAGGAAGCTTTAATTTTAACAGAACTCAATCAAAATAAACCTGTTACACACAGACATGAAAGTAACATGATAGACTCTTCCCCACCTGAGTAAGAAAGTCATAAAAATCAGTCTTTCTTCTGCTTGCCTGGGAGCTTTTTCTGCAGCATATTCTCCCTCACACGAACCACATTCCAGAGTTCTGAGGTTTCTTTCGTAATTCCACATCACTTTTGCATTTTGGGTTTTGTTTGCAATAGTCAGAATACAGGTTTTATAGGTCTGGCTTTGCTACAAGCCAGTAGACTGAAATTACAATCACAACTTCATTTACGACATAGTGTATAGATAGTAGAAAGTGCAGGCAATACTGTTTTCGTAATTAGACCAAAGGGAATCAGACAGACCCATTTTCACTGCCTTTGCTTTTTCTGTTAAATGCTAAATAGATTTCTCATTCTTTGCCCTCTCCCTGGAGTCAAATTGCTTCAAGAAAGCAAGTGCCTGATTTTACATTTGAGTAATTGTCTGACTATCCAATTGTTTCTCAATCATCATCACTTTTTCCGTAACAGCGCAGGGTTGGGGACAGAACAAGCATTCATAGTCAGGCCTGGTCTGCACTGGATGGAGGTAAAGATCATTAACACCACTGACATCACTTTTGGCAGCTGGAGAATGGGAAAACCTGTGTTTAATCTATTTCCTACTCACCACAAGATTTAGCCGGAGTCCCCGATAATATGGGTTGTGGTTGACTTTATGGAAGAACTTGGTAATGTAAGAAAAATCTACTGAACTGAGCAAGCATCTTTAAAAGGAACCATGAGGTACGTTGTCAGCTGTGCGGCCCTGATCTTCCCGTAGGTTTTTGTTTTTTGATCATTAAACAGACCTACCAGAGGACAATGCCACTCCCAACAGTTCCTAGCAAGGGCAAGTTCAATAGAAGACTTTCCCTACAACACACATCTAATTAACATCTCCAGGAAGCCATCATCTTAAATCTCCAGCAAAAAAGTTTAATCTTTGTCTTTCTTCTTGCTTTGAGGAAAATATCAAGGGAAAAGTGTTGGGAAGAATTTGATCTGGGATTCTTTGAAGTTAACAATTTTTTTTTATTCGTTAATGGCTTAACGAATGAAAAAAACACTTCCTGTCTACAACCAATTGAAACTGATCATAAATATAAGTATACGGCAGCATATCTTAAATGGATTCAGCCCTTAATTCTCATTTGTTTTACCTTAAGAACTCTTGTTAAGGAAATGCAAGTCATAAAGATTTCTGGGCTATGATAGAGTTTCTTAAAAGTTAATATGAGGGAACATCTACACCATTCATCTTAGAATACAGACCCGGCCACCGGCAGGACCAATGTTAATTAGGTCATGTTAAAGATAAGCTGTAACTGTTGCCTGCAATAAAGTAATAATGCAATAAACATGTGCTTCCTTTGAGTTGTCACGACCTGAGTGATAAGTGAGTAAATCGTATGCAATTTTGAATTCTAAAATATAATTTAGAGAATTCAACCCCAAAAAGGTTATTTTGAGAATGAAGATGTAGCTATATACATGGCTGTCATGCTTTTCAAAGACTGATAATTTTGTTTAACTCAAAACTTATTCCTGAATTAAAATCTAAAATGGGCCGGGCGCGGTGGCTCACGCCTATAATCCTAGCTCTCTGGGAGACCGAGGCGGGCGGATTGTTTGAGCTCAGGAGTTCGAAACCAGCCTGAGCAAGAGCGAGAC
>NW_012142745.1:8621745-8647041 GCF_000956105.1 Propithecus coquereli
AGCCCAGGAGTTTGAGGTTGCTGTGAGCTAGGCTGACACCACGGTACTCTAGCCCGGGCAGCAACAGAGTGAGACTCTGTCTGCAAAAAAAAAAAAAAAAAAATCTAAAATGAAAGTGAGATGACTTTGAGATGACTTCCCTTATTCCTTCTCTCATTATTGTTTTCTCTGAGATTCCTCAATCTCAGTGTTTTTATCTGTAATACAGGATAGTAATGCCCATTTCATAGGGTTGTGATTGAGATTAAATGAGGTAATACGTGACAATTTCTTAACAAGCCCTCACTCATTAGCTCTTATTGTAACTACTGTTATTAAGAGCCAGATCCTTGGATCTCACATCTTCTCCTGGTACCTGAAAACACATCAGCCAAAAATGCCCTGGTGGAACCCCCAAGCAAGAATGAATCCAGAGACCAAATGGCAGCCAAGGACTGAAGCTGAAGCCAAAATCGGGATGCATCTTGGGAAGAGAGACCAAGTTATTTCAGAGATGAGGTGACATGTGAAAATGCCAGAACAAAAAAGAAAAGAAAAAGCTACAGGAAGTAGTAGTAGTAGTAAAGCTAAAAATATGATGTGTGATTCAGTTTTATACAAAGACCTGCCTACCTACACAGGGAACAGCAGAAGGTCAATATTAAGGCAGTAGCATTCACATATCTTTTACAAGATCTCAAACTAATGCGATCTACAGAAACACTGCTGAAAGGCCACTTTTTTTTTTTTTTGGCCAGACTAGAGTGCAGTGGCATCATCACAGCTCAGTGCAACCTCGAACTCCTGGGCTCAAGTGATCCTCCTGCCTCAGCCTCCCAACGGGCCACTTTTATTGCTTGAAAAAATTAGAAGCTTAAAGCCCCCCCTACCCCTTTCTAAGTCTGCTAATGAAAGACTTACAATACAACATGAAAGCATTTACAAAGAAGTCACATGAATAGGCTTGAATGGATATTCCGTGAGATTCCTGAATGGATATTCCGTGAGATTCTTATGCACTATTGCCAGGTTCTAAGCATGGTGGGGATTAGGGGTAGGGAATTGGGTGGCTTATTTTCCCCAAATTCTTTTCTCCCGTATTTCGTCTGAAAGAACTAGACAGGAGTATGATCCAGCAGTCAATGTTGCCTGAGTAACTTGACCAAATATTGAAATTGCTGCCAGATACATGTCTAACCATTGGCAGCTGAGGGGGGGCAATTGGCAAGCTATCTAAAATAACTGATAATGCACACACTGCTTGCGACTCTAAGGTCATTGAGGCAGACGATGGTGAAGATTTCTGACTGACTGAAAACACTTCTTTATTGTCCCACATAAAGGGTTAGGGTAGGGCAACTCTCTCAGTTGCCAAAGAGGGGTTGACCTTTCACCCGCTGACCCCAAAGTTCCTGGTCTTTCACTTTCATCTTTCAAGTCTTACTTTTATGTTGCTCCTATTCATTATCTGACATTACAGCCTCTTCCTTTTTAATTTGGAAAATATCACTGGCTTAAAAGTTCCCTAACAGCATTCTGAAGTTAAGCTGCACCACGTTATCATGGTGCTGAGCTGCATGCCTTGCTGAACTACAAGCACCCCGGGGAGCTGTTGCCTTTAGCTGAGGAAATGGAGGAAGCCCCCAAACAGGGCTTGTCAATTGTTTCTGGGGTTCTCACTAGCTTTAGGCAAGAGCGTGAGGGAAGAGGGGTCTGTGTTCACGGTGACTTTCCAGGGCCGCTCTATGTTTCTGTGACTTCCATGCCATGGCTTCAGGGTCCCAACAGGTCCTCCCCCACGCCCATGACCTTTCCCAAATTATTATTCCTGGTTGAAACTTACCTCTGCTGTGTCCCCATACCCTCACAACCTTTTCACTAGAAGACAGCTAGTTAATCCGAATAACCAGTCTGGGCCCATGTTTTCCTATGTCTCTCCTCCAAAGGGGAACAGAAACCTCCCAGATGCAATGCTATAGCAAAAGCATCGGCTACAGAGCAAAAATATCAGGCATTATGGAGGCCCAAGCAACAGTCTGGGGGCAACCAGCAGGGTGTGATGCTGCCCCACCTATTCTGACCATGAAACTGAGACCAGCCCTACTAGGAAATGTATTTATCACTCCTATGTTTGTATTTTTGCCCAGCTTTGCCAGTACTTTTTGTCTGATCTTGGATAAGTCACTTGATCTCCCTTTGCCTCCAAAATTTAATAAAATGGAGAAAATATCTGGTCCTCACAATCATTTGTAAAACTCAGGGAGATAACAAGAGAAGGCCATGGTGAACAAGGTGACACATTACTTATGTTACTTGTGACTATTAGTCATGCTCATTGCCCTCAAATCTCTTGAGAGTCAAAAAGCAAACAAACAAAACCCTAAGGATTAGGTCCCCTCTGTTCCAGAATTAGTCAACTTTTTAAAATAAATCCACTAACTTTGCTTTCTAAGAGGCTACTCCTAAATCAGAATACTGTTTCCTAGAGGTTTCTTCCCACTTTATCAAATAAAGACGCACCTTAGAAGATGATCTATCTCCACAAAAACCAAGAAACAAACAGTCAAGAATTCCAGTTGCTGTTTCTGTGTACAAGATATCCTCCTAGGAAGATGCTTTTGGGTCTGTTTTCCCTAAATTTAATCTTGAAGGAAAATAGCAAAGGGGTTGAGGTGGGTAGGCATATACATCACCATCAGTGAGAGTACGCAGGGTTCAAAATTCTAAAAAGTACACAATGAGCAGAAAGAACAAGTTGATTTCCAGGCAGTTAAATACTAAGATTGTCCAATTGAACCCTAAGGTAATGGGAACATGAACAGATCCTCCTTAAACACAGTCACAGGAGCGGCTGAGGTCCCGGAGTGCACCAAGGAAACAATAGCTTCTATTCTTTCTAGACTGTAGCCTGAGATGCTGACAAAATGCCTTCAAAATAAAAGTGAACCACACAATTTCACCACACTACCAAACACCAACAGGGTATAATTAACACTTAATTAACAGTCCTATGATGAGCTCTGCTTAATTCTGCTCAAAAATTGGCTGAAGTTTTTTCCATAAAACCATGTAACAAGTGGGCAATGACCAACCTGTTCGCTTGGTGTCTCTGTGACAGTTGAGGAAGAGTGACCAGGCGGTGTCCACGGCAGGCCTTATCCTCCAGCAGTGGTCCTCTTTCTTCCTGAAGTCTCCTCACTCCCAACCATCAGCAATGCCCAGCTGGGCCCCTAAACACTGCCACTGACATGCCCCACATCATTTCTTTTGGGATCCTCTCAAGGGAATTTCCAGTAGAAACCAAGACCTTCCTGGAGGTGGGAGGATTATGAAATCCTTGCTAATTTCCCATCTCTCCATCTTCTCCGCTAGAGAAAGTCAATAGGATGTTGACTTGAGAACCACTTGCCATAAGTGAATAAGCTGGGACCCTTCCCATAGCATCCCCCTCCCTCTGCCTTTGACCCTTTAGTGGTTGGCTAGCACTTCTTCCAGGAACAGATCCAAGAAATAAAAGGAAAACTTAACAAAAATTCAACTCAGCCCGTTCTTCTCACTGGAGAGTTCTATGAGAGTGGTAAGGAGGGTGGTACAATGACTACCCAAAATATACATGTGGATGACAGTTATCCCAGTGTTTGTTTTAAATGCCCCATCCTCATTTCTACAGGCGATGTCTACTGTGTGACCAAGCCAGCATACAAAGAGTTATCGATTAATATGCACAGAACAATCAAAAAAGTTCCAGGCCTGGTATTATGAAGACTTCCTTGATTGTGTGAGGTTGTTATGAGTTAGAATTGTTAAATGAGTTGCCCAAGTTCATAAGCCTCGTTAGTCACAGTACTGGGGTGAGACCAGGGGGTCTCCTGGCTCCCAGGGCAGCACTCTTTCTAACCACCCCATGAGTCATTAGACTCTTAACAGTGCAACTAGTTTAGAAAAAGCAAAATGATCCTAATAGAAGAGGGAAAACAGGATGATGTTCAATGTAAGTGCAAAGCAAGATTCATAGCAGCCAAACAACTCAACTACAAAACGAGAACTTTTACAGGTAAAAGGAAACAGCAGAAAAAAAGGCCAAAAAAATTCTTTGAAGACTACATATTTATTCTAAAGGAAGAATACATACCAATTTAGTTCAAAATATTTTAATATCATGGGTATTAAATTAACAGGGATTTGCTAAATACTTGCTAATAGTTGCTAATATTTCCATTATACTTGAAAATAGCCAAGACATTATTACAGTACCAAGTCTAGCTTTGGCTTCCACTGTTAAGCCATCATAGAGAAAAACACAGAGAAAGTAGCCAAATTATAAAGATATAGAATAAAGCAGCACTTCTCAAACTTTAATGTGCTTAGGGTCTCCTGGGGATTTGGTAAAAATGCAGACTCTGGTTTGGGGTGGGGTCCAAAACTGTGCATTTCTAACTAGCTCTCAAGCAACCAGTTGATCCTGCTGGTCTGAGGACCACACTCTGAGTAGCAAAGGAGTAAAGAACCTAAGAGGAAAGAGGAAACACATTATTTAATTTCTATACAAGAATAACAAGAGAGCTTAGCTGGAGGACTAATAAAGAGGGCTACACTATACATCATCTGTCCTCCATCTTTGTATGATAAATGGGCCTCAACTGCAGAAATCGTTTTGAATGGAAACATGAAGAAAAATTTCCAGGTGGAAAAGGTTTTAGAAGAGTTAACTAGAGAAGAATGAGAAACCTCTGCCCCCAGGGCTCTTGTACAACAGATTTGGATGACTGGGGAAGACAACAATAGTTAGAATTCTTTAACAGACTCTACACTTTTTTTTTAAACCCTGTTTAGGGTTCAAGCTAAGGAGAAAGGCCCAGAGACTGAGATAGTTGACCTGCAGAAAGGTGTGTGAAATCTGTGACCCAATACATTTCTATCTCTTTCCAAAGCGAATGCAGATTACTCTGCCATCGGAAGCTTTCGGTCAGTAGGAACCGGAGGTAGGACCCTGTGCCTTAGCTCAAAGATGACAGAACCAAAAATAAACAGGCATTCCTCACAACTCAGTGAAATACATCACCCTGCCCTGCAGCCATCTTTTGCCAAATAAATAGACCACAAGGCACAAATTGGAGGCTAGTATGCAACTCCAAACTCCACGTCTTTATTATTTGAGGGGACCGCAGGTAGTAAAAGCCACCAAACTGCCACTCAGATCTCATCTCAAATAAATGGGCAGAACTGATACAACAACTAAATGACTACAACACCTGCAGCTTTGAAATATCAGATGTACTGATATCAAGATATGGATGCTCCCATTTTCTGCTGAGTATTAATTCATCCTCCAGAATTTTCCTTAAGAACAAGGATGATTCCTTGAGCAGATAGCTCACCCCCGGAACCAGAGATGCTTGCAGAGGGAGACTCTGAAGTAGCACATTTTGTAATGTTGGGAGAGGCAGCGAAGCCTTAATGACTCAATGGTACTCTTCTTTTAGAAAAGACTAAAAAAGGATAGTTTGTGTGTGCTAGTAACTTCCATTTGGGTCAGCAGACAGTAGCGAACTGGTTCCAGTTTCTACAGGAAGGCAGACAGGCCCCAAATCGCCAGCACGTCCTTCGGTCCTATTTAGTAGAAAGTCAGTCACAAGATTCTGCTTTCCAGCCAGTGAAGTTTCACAGCAGTGGCCAGGCCTGAATTATTAGATGGCAATTTCATTCACGGGGCCTGACTCTGTGCTCTGATCCCGAGGTGCAGCTTTACTGGTCTGTAAGAGAAGCTCAGGCAAGGTAAGCACAGGCTTCCAATGGCTTTAGGAAAATGGTAGGAAGATGATGAGGTGGCCAGAGATATCCCCCAAGAGCAATTTCAGAACCACTGCTGGGCATTTTCCCTAACCAATCAGGACAGTGAGAACACATTTCACCAAGGGCTATGGCACATGATTTATCTGAAAGACACTTTCTGCTGGACCCATGTCCCCCACTCCCCACAGCGGGAGACCCCAGTACTGAGTGGGACCCCGGGAGGCACTCGATCAACCTCACTGAGCTGCAGCTTCCTGGTAAAATGGTGACAAAAATACCTAACAAATTAAGTTGTTGAGAGGATTAAATGAGATGGCGACCATAAAGCATGCGGCACAAATCCCGACAACCAAACAATTACAGGACAGTTAATTCATTCTACTCAGTAGCAGGAAGCCACCAGAAACCAAAATGGGAGGGTGATGGCAGAAAGAGGAAATGAAAAGGCACAGAAGGGACTTGCCACTGAAGCTCTGCCTCTTTGCAGTTTTGTCTGCAGAGAGGAGGACCTCGAAAAATCGTGTCATTGAAACCCCAGCAGTTACTTTCATCGTGTAATTTAAATAAGGGGATACTGCCAAGTTACCACTGTTTTATCACTGGGTACGAAGGTGCTTCCTATTTTGCTTTAAACTTACAATTTTAGTCATTGAATCATTATTTGAAATGGACTGCCCTTAACTAAAAGGGCAGTTCTAAAGCACCCTAAGCTTTTGGAACCTGCATTTTTATACCTCATTAGCTGAAAGGTACAATTATGTCTAGGCATGGTAGAATCATCCCATACTCCAAATATGCCATGAAATGTAATTTTCTGAAACTGTGAACAACCTTACATTTGATTACCATCCTTTACTAAATTGCTTTTGAGGTTTCTTATCTCCAACTCCCTACCTGACGTATCACACCGTTTTAGACCTAATTGGTATTCAATAAATAAATGTGCATATTGTCTTAAGAAAGGATCTATAAGAAAATCATAGGTACTCATACCTCTATTCTGAGGTCCATATGACTTGATTAAGGATAGGTAATTTCAGCCAAAGCAAAGATAATGGACTCTGAAGTTTTTGTGAAGAGATCCTCACATTGGGCAGTGATTAAAAAACAGGTTTGTTAACATTTTAAAAGTGTTATCTCCTTTTGATAATATAAAAAAAACTCAGCCTATCTTTTAATGCTACAAACTAAATATCATGACTAAGAAAAATAAAGCAATTTTAATATTGATGATAAGTGTTTTCAAGTTACACTTGTATGCTCTTCCCTGTCTGGATATTTTAGTAAACCATTGCTGGGCTTAGGGTGGGGTGTGTAAACTAACCCAATTCACAAACACACATTCAGAAATTTAGAGTTTCTATCAACAATAAAGCCAACATGTTAAGGATCTTAATATGCATTATTTCATTTAATCCTCACTCTGGTCCTGAGATTGTATTACCATAGGAAACAGGTCTAGAAAGGATGAGTAAATAAATTACTCAAGATCTCAAAGCTAGTAAATGGGGCAACCAGGATTCAAAATTTCAACCACAAATTTTAGACGATGCTATAAAAAGCATGGGTGGAAGTGTTGTCAAGCCTTTCATCTAAATAGAGTCCACTGGAATATACAAAGTTATTTTTATAAAAGGAAACAGGGTAAGCTTCATGTTTACAAAGGATAATGAGAAATGACATACTGAAATGCCATTCTGATAAATCCAAACTAAATCAGCTAAAACAACATTTCTCACAATAGGCACCTGGGTATCAGAAATACCTTCACTTCTGGAAAACAGCTTGCAAAAGAGATTACCATCATAAAATCACACTTTTATCCCTTATTATGTGTCCTCCTGTAAAAACACTAAATATGAAATCTCTCATTTCTAGAAGAGTCTAGACAGTGGTAGACACAAGAAACTGGGTGTGACTAATGGATCTTGACAAGCAAACACAAACAGAGCCCAAAGGTAAAGCGTGAGACCTGACATTTATTGCCCAGTAAAATGGAAACCCTCTTTACTGGAAGGACGGCATCTCTCCCGTATCCTACTGCTTCCAGCGCAAGACCTGGTAGACGCAGGGATATTTTTATCTGACAACTTTCCTTCAGTTCTTCCGTCCTTTATTTAGAAAGCCAAAAGAAAAACCAGAAAAAGCATACTTATAAAAGTCATAAGCCATACACTATAATAGGTAAATAAAAGTCCTTTGACATTAGAAGCCACGAAAGAACAGAAGATTAAAAAGTAAATCATAAACAGCTGCATCTCTCCTCCCAATTGTTTACATTCTTAGGCATCTACTTTTTAAAAATATTCCCTATGTAGATCAAAACATGCTGTACTTTGAGAAGGGGAAAACAATGACGTGAGCTTTAAAATATTATACGGTTTACATATAAACAGAGCTAAGTTTATGCACATTATTCTAGTTGGCAGCAACTGATCGGAATGGCTCAAAATGGAGAGCTATAATTAAGTGTGTTAATTATGTCTGTCTACAAAAAAATCTAAAATATGTATGTAACCTTTAAAATGGTATCCGGTTTGAGTGTGTGTTCCCTATTATATAATGTAGAATGCATCTGGTTTAACAAATCAAAATAATCCAAAAAGCCTTTTCAAGTTGAACTTGGGTGCCCTAGGCCTGGATGAAACTAGGTACAATCATTGAGGGCACTCTGTCTCTTTATCCCCTTCTTTCTCCTTCACCTGCCCTCAACTTTCTCTTTCCCTTAATACCTTCTCCCTTTCAACCAGGGCCACCCATAAACACTGCTCAGCTCATTATTAACACTCAGAAAACGGGGGGCCCCATACCAACAAACATTTTTTTTTTATTGCCTTCAAGCATTTTAACACTAACCCAACAAAAAGCTACCCTTAAGAACATGGATCTCCCCCTCCCAACATCGTACATGTAGGTGGGAGAGGCGCAAGGAGCAGCCACATCTTTAAAATCCTAATTTGTTACATATTTAAGAGATAAGCAGTTGGCAAAAAGTCTTCAACACACAGTGTCCATTCACAGACGTTATGGACTCACTTTCAATTACAAAAAGAAATACTTCATCCTAAGTAGGATCTAAATTTTAACATAATACAAGCCAACTTCTATCAGGAGCAGCAACTTATTATCAAAGGTAAGAGAGCCAGTAAGCTCAGGCAGATAAAAGATTTGGCTGCCCTGAACTATCATTAAGAAAGCATTTATCTTATACCCACACGTCTAAGGTACAAGCCAAGGTGAATCACCAGCTCATCTTACTGAGAAAGGTCTGGTATCACAGACCTCACTGAATCAAAGCACATGCTTCACTGAAGGTGGGGAAACATCCCTTGTCAGTGAATCACCGTCTCCCAAAAACCCCCAAGGATCATATGTAAACATGAGCCCTGCAACTACAAGTCAAAGTCCTGACATCCAAAGAAGTGGCTCTAGTGTTAATGCATGCCCGAGGTTTAATGAGGATAAAAAAAAAAAAATCCATATTTTGCCTTTAGAGTATAAGTAGGGAAGACAGGTTTTTTTGTTTTTTTTTTTTAAATCAGATGACTTACCAATCAACTATAGCATGCTTCTTCATGCATAATAATAGCAATGTGAAGTCACACTCAGTGATTCAACCCTCAACAGGGATAGAATTATAAGGAAGAACAGAATTGTCTCCTTTATAACAGAACGGCTCCTTTCCTTAACAGGCCATATATGGCCAAAGAGAGGTCTAACTGCCGTGTGCTTGCTTTCAATCATGAAGTGCATGTATGAGAAGCACAAATATACTTGACTATTTATAAAGCACTGCAATTAATAAGTTATGACAATGACTCCACGTCATCCAACATTGGGGCATGCCTATGATATACAGAGTAGGAAGCTTTTGCTACTAGAGGTTGGTATGGTTTGGCCACACCTGGAGACCTGGTCCTGGGCATTCAGGAGGCCAGCAGTTCCAAAGCACGTTCTATAGAGCATGAGCTCCATGAGAAAGAAAGTTCTGTGGCCAAAGACATTTAGGAAATATCTCCCTCTTGACATCTCTCATCTCATATTAGAGCTTTGATATATGGTTTAGCCATGTGTTTCCTAAACTTACAGTCAGAAAATATGTGGTTTTTATTTCACACCTGTTACTAACTACTCTAACATCCTGTAAAATATACTTTGGAAAATGCTGCATTAAAATTTTTTTCAAACAAGTATTTTCCCTTGAACTTTGCTATTCAAAAAGCATTCCAACAAAATATTAGACAAAATACACATAGGCATAAGCAAATGAAATATGTTTTAGGATAGAAAAGTTGATAATGAAAAATTAACTAGACACAAAAATATGCTTTGTTTTCTCATTATCAAATTCCTACTATGATTTGTAGTCAATAAGAAAGATAAGAAAGCATCAATAATTTACCATTTGGCATAACAGTTATGTCAAAAGAATTCTTTTGCTGTTCTGATTTTTAAGGAAATTAAAATGAGAGCAGCAGAGAGAGAAAAAGAGAGAAAATAAATTGAAAAGTAGAGAAAGAGCTTCCTCTCCTAATTATTTATTGACTCAATTTGAATTCAGCAAACTAATTTTCATGTTTCAGGACTCACATATGAAAGCTGTTTTACTTTTACCTCTATGGCATTGGTGGATGAATGCCATATAAATGAAGTGGTTTATTACTGCAGAAATAATTTTATTATATAATACTTGAAGAACTAGAGTCAAAAGCAATATTTTACATTGCTAGAAAACCACCTCTACCATGAGTCTACTCCCATGACCAAACATATATGATGAGTACTTATAAAATCATATAAAACACTATAAATGAAAACATAATACCTTTATTTCCTAAAATATTAAATAGAATGTTATATGACCTTTTAGCCTAAATACTTGTCCAATATACTGTTGTCTATATTGGGAAAATGTAAAGTTTGAATGTCTAAATGTGAACATTTAGACGTGGGCAGAAATTTTACCCTTATTAAGAGGTTTTACTTTCATATGGTACAGAAATAATTATAATGATTCTAACTACTACTTTGATCCCCTCTTTGGTTTCTAAGAGACTGTGATGACATACAATATTTTTTAAGATATCTTTATATGCCTAAATTATATACTGCCAGAAATGAAACAGAAAGGCATCTTATTTATGGGGAGTTTTTAAAAAAAAAAAGTCAGAGAAAAGATGAGGTTAAATGATCAGATGCAAATGGAAACAACCTCACAATTTGCCATCTAGGACACACCTAAGACTCCTAAAATGTCCAAGGAAGTAAAATTTTTGAGATTTTACAGATAGATACGGGGGTTGTTTTTAAAGACATTTTTCTAAATTCCTTTAGCAAAGATACTCATTGCACATTACCAATTATTTTGTCCAGTAATTGTGGAATAAGAGAGGCTGTGCAATTATACATTCACTTCTGACTATGCCCAGAGGATGACTCAGAGAGGCCCAATGGGGGATAATGAAAAAATAAGCCCTAGTATCCAAAACTGCCTGTTTCCGGGGGGAAAAATACACAAGGCTTAAAGCACAAATAAAAGTCACAACTAGGAAGAAATATTCATTAGGCACCAACGTGGTTTTGAAAGACAACTCCAAGAGCTTATTTATATAAATATGAGATACGGTTGCTAGATTTTTACAATGCCATGTTGGTAAGTAGAAAAGTTCTTGCTACAAAACAAAACATTTTGTCCAGACAAAACTTTTATGGACGTTTACAGCAAATGGATCTCTAAATATAGTACCTGCATTTAATAAAAGGACAGATAAGTACTGGGTTCTTGAGCCTGAAGTTTCCAGGGTTTGATACAGCCCCAATGAACTATGGCAGAACCATGGCAGCTGGCAAGTGTCCTGAACCATTAGCCACCAAACAGCTGCTGAAGCAAGTCACATTCCAAAACTCTGTGGCACTTCCTATAATATAGTAAATGTCGGTATGTGGTGAAATTTATTTCTTCCCTAAAGCTGAACGAAGATCATGTGAGAAGAGAAAAGTTTTATGATCAAAGTAGATATGCATTTTCAGATGTATTGTAAAAATGAATGAAAAACACCACAGGCACTTACTTTTTCAAAATTCATGCAAAGACAAAAAGCATTTTTGGGATAGATTTTAAAACATGGCAGTTTCTTCACAGTAGAGAAAACCCAAGAGAATCAGAAGTCTCAATAAAATGCAAATACGCCATGAATAACAAAGCCATGAAAATACATTGAAATGTTTTGTTTCCTAGCACTCCGTTAGAACATGTGCATAGGCTTAGTTGAGAAAGAAGAGTCATGCATCGAATAAACCCACCATCCAAACAAGTCTGTTAATCTATGTGCATAAATTGAAATTTTCCACATTATGTTCATTTTGTTTGTTTTTTACCTTATGAAAAGATTAAAAATTAATTTAAAAACCAAGATTCAATAAGTAGCTTTCCTAAAATGTTGCCTGAAATATTATTTTGACAAAAGTTGGCATTAAGAATCTCCTTTCTACTCCTCGGAGAGAGTTGAAAATACCCAATTATTTTATAAAATGTCAACAGAAGAGTATCTCACAGATAGCAAATCTAATAGTGTCCAGTCCACACTTCCCTACAAATATATGCAGTTCATGCTTTCTCCTCCCCCCCCTTAATCTGCTGTGGCTCCATTAGTAAGTCCCTAAAAATGCAACCTGGCATTTACACTCTTGTCCATCTGGAATGTCTCTACGTCAAAGGAAAACCCTCACCCCCTGCGAAAGAGGAACAAGTACACAGCTGGTAGAAATCCGGGCACGGATGAGGGCAATCACTTATGTGCATGCAGACACACAGCTAAATGTTTCATCCTGCCAGCACTCTGTTCTACCCATTTTCAGATGCTGCTAGGAAAGACATGAGTTGTTGTTTTTAATATAATTCTTTACTATAATCAGATGCCAAAAAATTCGTTGTTGAAAAGATATTGCAAGAACAAAGCTTGAAAACTTGCCATCGAAGCTGTCTGAAGTCCAAGCTGCTGTCTTTTCCTGTCACTAGAAGCCCTGGACTTCTAAGGCCAATCTTGTGAAAGTATCATTGTGAAACCTAACCCTATAACTCTGTCCTCAGAGCAGCAGACTCACATATGTGCATTTCAGCTGAGATTCAGGAATTGCTGAGGTTTTCCATGCTGCTTCCATGAAAACCAATACTTCTAGGTTTCACTGCTGGCTCATGAGGTAAAGCTAAACTTAGAAATCCAACCGGGTTCTGTATCAAGCTACACCATCTAACTAGCTGTGGGCAGGAATGTCACTATATAGACAATTCCAATTTTTAAATATTGGTTTCTTAACTATTAGGTTTTAATAAGCAAAGCAGACCAGTAAAATTCAACTCTCCAGATAATTTAACAACAACTTAATTGGTCTTGAATGTGGTTTGGCATTAAATCTGGCTATCGTAACTGAGGTTTCGACAGTACAACTACAGGGGGCGCTATTTACACCATTGTGTGTGTGAAAAAGTCCCATGGAGTTATGCCATACACAGCCCAGGTGATTGCAGGCTTTATTGAGTCATTCTAAACCAGTTTCTAAGAGCTCAATCTCAGAAAAAGCTAGAAAATTATCTATTGTATCCCTAATACTTTCTTAGTTTTCTATATTCCTATATTTCTTTCCTGCCACCTTCTCCGCTCTGGTCAACAACTGTCACTCATAATGACAATTTTGTTTCTTATCAAACTTTAAGCTGAATAAAAGCTAGCTGAGATTTCAAAGAGCTTTCCTCGTCCCACAAAGAATCCCAAATTGTAGTTGATTCAGGTTCTAAAATTTGGACAAAACTAGGATTTTATAAGTACCTCAATAAACATGAAATTCCTCGGATCCAAAACCTGTCCAAGGAAGAGCTGTCTGATTTAGTTGTGGATCTTGAAACTTAAGTGACTGTTTCATGATTGTAATTTGGAAATCATGACAGAGCCATAAGCATGGTCATGAAAAACAGAGGTCGCCAAGTGGCATTATGTTCCATCACAAATTATAGAAAACCGAAAGTTTCTCATTATTTTTAGACAAGACTCCAGGTTACTGGACTGCACCGGCACTTCATTTCAGTTACATGAAAAGCTAGTAAGAGAGAGCCAAAGTGGCTGAGCTGTAGCCTTAAATCAACAAACACAGTCCTTGCTCTTCACAGAAGCACTAAATACAAATTAGAAGGCACCCTAAGGTTCACTTTGTTCCAACAACTGACAATTGTTATTTTCTAAAAAAACTTAGAGGTGAATTCGGTTTGATTTATTAATTTCCTTATGGAAAATCTTGCTCTGAGTGAATATAAATATGCTCTATCACCATTCCAGGGTGGCATCCAGATTTGGAATCACCGCCCAGAATTCTCCGGGAAGGCATTATATATTATGTCTTCCCGTGCTAACAATTAAAGAAAGACAGCTCACGCCTCCTGAGATATTACTACCTAAAATGCCACCAGAACATAACAGTCCAAAAAGATAAAGAGAGCAAATCTCGAACTAAATATAAGCTTTATCTACCACAGGTAACATCAGGGAAGCATCTGCATAACTTACACGTTGTACTAAGAGTTTTAACCAGTGAAGGGGTCAGCAAACTTTCTCTATACCGGGCTGGATGGTAAATATTTTGGGCTTTGTGGGCCACATATGGTCTTGATTGCAACAACTCGGCTATGCCACTGGAGCTCAAAAGCAACCACAGACAATACACGAAGAAATAGGTGTTCCAATAAAACTTTATAGAAACAGGTGGCAGCTAGATGTGGCCCACAGGCTCCAGTTTGCCAGCCCCTGATGGCCATAAAGTCGGCAAAACTACGTATTTCACTGTAAATCAGAAGTAAGAATCCAAAAGGAGCTGCACATAAGCACAAAAGCAGCTCAAAAGAACAACCTTGCAAATAGAAAACACCTTTCCAATGAAAGAAATCAGGTAAATAAAATAGCTAACAAGTGGTCTGCTAAAGTACAAATAGGAGCACATTTGTTATTTTTACAAAATATTATACTACTATTGTGATCATCCAGAAGAGAACAAAACTAATTCTGTGTCATTATCTTCCTTTAAATGCTCCTGTAAGAAAGGATGTACAGAAGGAAAATTGGCAAGAAGGGACGACTTGGTATCAGGAATAAAGCAACTGGAGAGAATGCATTGCTCTGGGCCTCGTGCTGCCAGAGCCTCTTGTTAGTTTTAATTTACCATTCCCTAAACATTTCCCATACCATCCTATTTTTGGTTCCTTTTTATTCAAATTACTACATTTTTGGGGTTTTTCTTTTTATACCATGTTATGGTTTCTACAGTCCTGAAATTATACAAGATTCTGAGAGTCCTGCAATAAGGCTCTCTGAGAAGGCTACTGTACACATTTCTGATAAAAATATTACAAACAAAATCCACAAAAATTCCCATACATGCCACATCTCAGATCCTGGTGGTTACCCCGTTTGAATGCCAATATGAAAATGAAATGAGCAGTCCAGAGAGCTTGAATTTCGTGGGTATTTTTTTTAAAGACTCCATCTGCCTTTCCAAAAGCAAAACAGAAGCAGAAATAGTGATCTCCTTGTCTAGCACCAGCAATCCAAAATATTAGATCGTAGTGAATGCATCCGATCACCAATGGCCAAGGTGTCAACATTTTTGTGGTCTTTCTCTCTTGGTTTCTATGATAGCAGGTTTTATTCCATCTGGAATTATTCACTATCTTTACAATAATTCCAAATCATCTTTAAACCCCATCAAAAAAGAGCTGACATAAGTCCTCTATTCACAAAAACTTTGACATTTGAATCCAGTTTCTCTTTAGCAATACCCAAGCTATTCTTTTCTTAATTGTGAATACCTACAATGAATCTCAGGGTATTAACATATCCTACTCAATATGATAATCTTTGGGCCAATCACTTAGTAATCAGAACTTCAAAACTCGTTCGTATCAATGTTATAACAGTCAATGAACTTCAAATTCAAATAAATGAAAATCCCTACAAAAGAACTCCGTAGTTAGTGCCAAAGATGAAGAGTGAAGCACAGGTAAACTTGAACAGCACACACTCCAAGAACCACTTCCATTCAGTCTGAAAACAAGTTTTACGATTTCTCCCCATAGTAGATTTTCTAAATGATATTTTGCTTTTGCTTTTACTGTACTAATAGAAGTATGTGCTCCTTTATCAAAATCAAAGGATCACTAAAGAAATGTGGCAAAGGATCGGGCTTAAAAATGTGGATTTTTAAATTGTTATGAAAAGTATCCCATCAGCCTAAAACAGATGTTATTGGTCTCAGTGAAGACCAGGAAAAACAGAGAGAATGAATGAGGATGACATCCCCAGTCTTAGAAAAAGGAGTTGAGCAGATCACAGGGATGGAGACCCACAGCATCATCTCTGTGAGTCACAGTACAGTTTACCTGATGTTGCAGTTGTCAAGCCTGGTTGCTCATGTATACGTAAGCAGATCAGAAACTGATCAGCCGCCTCGCTGATTTTTCTATGAGATTATGAACCACAAGACACTAATCAATTGCTCCTTAAAGACAACGGTACACAAGTACATTTAACTGGTGGTTACAGAAATGCTGTCAATACTGTACTTAGAAGTCTATTGCACAAACTTCATTTCTTGTTACTCCTCTTCAGAGCCAAGAAAATCTGCTAACACTTCCATTTCCTTCTCCCTGAATTGTATCCCTGCCTCTCCCAACCTCACACTGTAACTTCACCAACAGCTTCACCAATTCATATTCTTTTTTTAAATATCAATTCTATTTTTTTTTCTTTTTTAAGAGACAGGGTCTTTCTATGTTGCTCAGGCTGGATTCAAACTCCTGTGTTCAAGCAATCCTCCTGCCTCAGCCTTCCAAGTAGCTGGGACTATAAGGTGCCCATCACTGCTCCCAGCTGACCAATTCATATTCTTTTATTAGAAAAAAATCTGCTCAGACTCACTTCCCTCAGGAAATACACACTTAACTTAAAATGGGAATCGACACAAGAGAATGCCTTTAAATTTTTATTGACTAGCAAGTAGTAAACTCTTAATGAATGGCTATTTGTTGTCAGATAAACTTCTTTGGAGGGCAGCCTCTGTGAAGCCTTCTCCAGGACTGGTCCATATCCAGCTATAAGGACCAGGAAGAATTTTTATTGGGACCCTGAGGGAAATCAACAACTTACTTGGGTTTTCTACAAAGTTGGCTAATATCACTCCCTGTCCCAGTGAGTTCTCTAGAACAACCCCATAAGCACTTAATGGCTTTTCTCAGGCTCACAGGAATGAAGTATCCAAGAAGTTTTGCCACCTTCCTACTCAACAACTGGCCTCACAGCTTTATAGCAAAGTGAAACTCTAGTCAGTACTTTGCAAAATTTGGGGAGGAGCAGGCAAGACCTTTTCATGACTATGTTCTGCCACTTCCATGAAATAATTATGTGGGATGTCCTCATCAGCTGAACATAACGGACACCAGAAAGAAGCCATTTTAAAAAGTAAATCCGCTGAAAACGTGGACCCAATTTTTATAGTAAAATGGATATAACCGAAATTTTATATTGGGAAATAAAATCGAAATATATGAAAAAAGCTATTTTACCTTATGTCTAACAAAATATGTTTTAATTGCATCTACCGGAAAATTCTTAGAATGAACAAGGTTTGATTAACTGTTCAGTTCTGTTATTACTTTTCCTTCATTTTTGGCTTCTTGTTTGGTTTTCACAGAACAATCATAAAAACGATAATTTCTGTAGAAATATTCAAAGACTATCAATTTTCCCAAACCTCCGTTAATCCTATAAGGTTTTGATCACGTACTTTAGAAGTATTATAGTAGTCATTATCTTTGACTTGTTTCTTCAACAGCTGACTCATCTAATTCTGTTAGAGCTTTACTTGTCACTGACTGGTTGTGAAGCCAGCGTTTCTCTAATGTCACTTTCATTGACTTAATGAAATCCTGCCTCTTTTGCAAAATGTATACTTTCACACTGAATAAAACTGATGAAGAAACAGTCACCAGTATTAAGTATAAAGAGATAATAAACCAAGGACAGGTTTAGAAGTGGTTCATTCATTAGTGACTATTTTTATATCTTCTACTTCCCTAATAAATCCTTACCACTGCAGGAACTTAGATAATGAAGATCACTCTTTCGTCACCTCCCCATATGGTGGGATTTGGTTTCATTAACCTGCTATCATGCCTCCGCAAAACCACTACAGCCAGCTGTCCAGAGCAGCTCAAAACAAGAATGATCACGGCATTAACACCTAAAAGCAAATGGCATAATCAAAAACATCATTAAAAGTTAACTTTGCTAACATAATTTTTTAGGAAGTAGGTAAAAATCAAGTTTCAAAAAAAAAAAAGCAATAAAAGTCAAAGCTAACTCACTCTACCTGATTAGTGCCCTATGTTGTTTTCAATGTCACTGAAAAAATGCTCTGAAATGTAGGTGTTAGAGTGGACCGGTATCTAGCATACAGGAAGATTAAAGGATTAAAATGAATTAATACTGTACTTCCTAAAACATACAGACTTCCACACAATGTCAGTCAACTGGCAGCCAAGTGTTATCAGCGGGGCTAAATTTGGATTGCATAACCTAAAAACCACTTAAGATAAAAAGAGTGCTGAAATAAGTGCAAGTCATAATAAGGGACAATATGTGAACAGGTCACATCAGGTGACATGGTTTCCAAAACAAAAGGACCAATTGAAGATACATAAAAACTGGGTTAAATTATTGATAGCTAGAATGTTTGGTAGGGGGCTTAAAACTAGGATCCTACCCCACACAAAAAAGGGCCCTTAGCCATTCGTTATAGAAGAATTGAGATCCTGCTTTACAAAACCAGAGCAGGCATGTCTTGTAAGGAATGTGTCAATGATCATCACATGGTGGCCAAGCATCTAGACAGGCCTAGAACTAGAACTAAACTCTAGCCATGACACCCAAAAGGCCTGGTTTGGCCAACCAGCATCTCACGGACTAGGGCAATACACCACTGTGACAAGACTAAAGATAAAACCTCCTTGAGGTACCCCTAGAATACGCCTGGGTGATGCTGGAAATGAATATATGAACATCGAGGTCGGAGGTGGCTTTAATTCCTACCTAAGAGGTCCCAGCTGATTGGCACTATCGAAATCAAAGGCACAGGGAGCAACTGATCACACAGAAGAACTCTACATTCCTCCAGTATAAAACTTAGAAGGCATGGCAGGTGGTCCTGGCACATATGCTAACCTTTATAATGGGCTTCCCATCATACCTTGAATGACATCCAGACAACTTCCCATGGCCTATAAAGCCCTCCAAGATCTAGCCCTAGCCTACTACTTTGATCACATCTCCTACCTCTGTCCTTGCTGCTCCAGATGTACTGGTACATGCCAGAATTGTTCCCATCATGGGATTTTGCATCTGCTGCTCCTACTGGGAGGACTCATCACCAGCACACAGTCAGTTGCAAGACTCTCTCCCTCACTGCATTCAGGTGTTTGCTCAGACATTGCCTCCTGTTCTGACTGCTCTTATGAAAACTAGCCTACTCTGCCCCTTCTTCTCTATCCCTTGACACTATTTCATTTTCTCTGTGGCTCTTACTCTCTGAAGTTACTTTACTTTTGTTTACTTGGTTATCATAGTTCTCTTCCATTGCAACTACATAAACCCCATGAACACAGAAACCTATTACTCTGCCTGATTCACCACAGAGTCTCTGCCTTCCAAAACTGTACCTGGACACATAGTAAGCCTCAACAAGTGAGTATTTGTGGAATTAATGAATGGACCTATACTCGCTGCATGGTTACAAATATATTTTAT
Organism: Propithecus coquereli; assembly: GCF_000956105.1. NCBI lineage: Eukaryota > Metazoa > Chordata > Mammalia > Primates > Indriidae > Propithecus > Propithecus coquereli. Next base: position 8,641,362 of record NW_012142745.1, read on the forward strand.
GAAATAATGAAATATTAAAGAAAGTAATAAATACATAATCATAGATAAGACTGAAATAAACCAAACTAAAGCCAAAGAGTTAATTGAAGACTTGGATGTTTGTGTGGTACCCAATGCACCAGGAGCTGCTTGGTGAAACCACCCTGAATACTTCTCTATATTTACCAACCTTAAAATCCATTTGAAACTAGGCTTTGGATGTTACTAAATCAATTTGGATGTCCTCAGAAGTTCACCAAGACCTCAATTCTTCTTCAAAATCATCAGAGCTGACTGAAGCAAGAGAGACACCTTCTGTGACCCATTCTTTTTTTTTTTTTTTTTTTGAGACAGAGTCTCACTCTGTTGCCCTGGCTAGAGTGAGTGCCGTGGCGTCAGCCTAGCTCACAGCAACCTCAAACTCCTGGGCTCAAGTGATCCTACTGCCCCAGCCTCCCGAGTAGCTGGGACTACAGGCATGCGCCACCATGCCCGGCTAATTTTTTCTATATATTTTTAGTTGGCCGATTAATTTCTTTCTAATTTTAGTAGAGACGGGGTCTCGCTCTTGCTCAGGCTGGTCTCGAACTCCTGAGCTCAAACAATCCGCCCGCCTCGGCCTCCCAGAGAGCTAGGATTACAGGCGTGAGCCACCGTGCCGGCCTGTGACCCATTCTTGACCAACAAGGAAAAGGAGGCTTAAGCAAGACTGCCTGGAGTGTCTTTTGGAAGTAATTAAGTCTCAGTAAAACTAGGACAAAGCAATGCAGGCCTCCAGCACCCTATGGAACCACAGAGCCATTTCTGAGCCACACTTCCAGCCAACCAGTCCATGGATGGATGGAAGACCTGGACATGAAGGAGATGTCATTTTAGGTTTCTTAAGCATTTTATGGGAGGCTTAGAAACTTAACTTCCATTTGAAAAGCAACAAATTATCAATCCATCATATAACACAAAAGTAGTTTAACAAAGCTATCCTTTTAGTGGAAACAGGGCAGATGATTGGGGAAGACTCCTCGGGTCATTATCTCTAGAAAACCTCATACCTGTGTCTCCAGGAAAACAGGTACATATAAAAATAAATCATAAGCCAATGGAATGGAGTCTTCCAACTTCTATGAATAAACCCAGGCCATTTACTGATCACAAGCATGCATATTCATCTTAGTTAAGACACATCATACATTGATTGCCTCATAAGCTATGGCCTTTCAAGTCTTACAAAAAGTAAGCATCACAGTTTCACTGCTCCCCTATCTGATAACCAGTGGAGGTGCTGGGAAATCTGCTCCACTCCCAGAAAGGAGATAGGAGGTTGAAAAAACAAAGAGCGCTAATAAAGTCCTAGTAGTCATAAAATGCATGTTTAAAACTTTATGATTAGGGTTGACTAAGTCATAGATATAGGCAGTTAATTACCAGTGTTCAGAAATTATTTTTAAGCAGGACAAATAATCAAACACTCTACATATAAAAGAGGAAACTTCATTTCACAAACTACCTTTTAAAGCCTTTAATTATTCTCATAAATCATGATCTTCTTTCCCCAAACATAAGTTTGAATCTCTGAATGGCTTCTTGCCCAACAGAATTTTTCAAAAGAAATTCAAAAACAGTATATTAAAACTAAATATGAGTGTGGTCCACTTAGCTTCTTTGATAAATTTATGATCATACATTTGTCCACAAATTCCTACCTTGCTTGATATTTCCTGAGAGTGTTTACCGCTATCTGAAACAACTTTATCTGTTTATTGTCTGTTTCTCACACTAGAATATAAACTCTAGATGAGGAGAAACAAAGTCTTATTCCCAGTATATTTCTAGCACCCAAAACAGTAGCTGGCATTATAAACATTTGAGGATCAAAAGGAATGAACAATAAAATCTATGCCATATAATCTCTGGACACATATATATGAATGTGTAACATATATGTGCAACATATTATACAGAGAGATATAAAATAGACAAAGCATTACATACATGTATATCTTTATGTACTACAGCATGAGAGAAAGCATCAGGCTGGAGATAGAGCATCAAGGTCTTTTGGCTGTTTTTCTTTGCTGACTTTACCATGAAACAGCTGTATCATCTTTAGCAAGTTACTTAAAGTCTCTGGTCCTAAGTCTATTTATCTGTAGAAAGACCATTTTGAGTTTTATTATCTTTAAGGACACTTTCCACTCTAGTATTTTTCTTAGCAAATTCAAGAGACACAACAATTTACATAATCTACAAGGACAGCAAAATAACTAAAATTCTCACTCTTGGCCTCTGGGTAATTACAATCTATTAGCAAACTATGATCAGTGGCTATCCATAAAACTGTCCTCCAACCTACCACTTTGTTCTTCTCATTTTCTATTTTCTTTTTCCTTGACTGGTGGAACCAAATGCTCTGGAGTAATTCTGGAACACAAATGAGCCTACTGAGCCATTGGATAGCTGGCTAACACCATGCACTCGAGCACAGGACAGGGGTCCCAGCTATGATAACTCCTCGGCAGCTGTGCTGTGCCTTAAACATCATTATCCTTCTCTAAAACCTTCTGATCTTGACAAACACAAGTCAGAACCAAGTATGAGCTCATACATGCCTACCCCCCATAAAAATAGGGTAACCTTTAAAATCACTAACACCACAGTCAGTGCTACCAAAGTTATTCTATAACAGTGAGAGTGAAATAGCAAGAGACAGTGTGTCTAGTTTTCACTCTCCAAAGATTCCTTTCACTGGGACAAGTAAACTGCAATAAACTGCATCATTTAGGTTCTGTGACCAACCTCAAAGAGCTGATCTAGTTTGCTCACTAAGTAGGTGAGTCATGCTCTTGGCTTTCCTTTACCCATCTCTTTAAGATGGTCATCCCCTCTGCCTGGCACAGCACATAACAGCCCATTTCCCTGCCAAACAGTGCTGAGATTCGAGAGGAGAGATATTTATCAAGAATTATGTGGAAAGAAAACACGCAACACTACCCAGTAATACTTTTATTTTACATATTTTCTACATAATTAAATCCACAAGAACTGTTATACAAAATGCATGTTCATATCTCCTTTTAAAATTTAATAAATATATTTCAACCTTTAATCCTGATTTATACTTACAGCTTATGACATAATTTAGCCCACGTGTAGAACTCTGTTTTTTCTATGCCAAACTAATAAATACAACCCAGTTTCCTAGAATTTAACAATACAACATACTCATACTTCATAAAATAAATATCTGAACTAGAGAGTCAACATTGATGCATCTTTTCAGGCACTCAGTCATGATACACTCTTCCAGCCAAGAAATCTAGGAAGCTGACTGAATTTGAAAAATATGTTTAATAAGGAAGGAACATAAACCAAAAGCACCCTTATGTTCTAAGGGTGAGAGAGGAGTTAGTGGGCTATAACTCAAATCGCTACAAACCCTACGCACGAGAGGCAATTTATAGTTTACAACTATACTTTCATATATATTCTTTAATTTGATCCTCAAAACAACACTGTAAGACAGATTGGGGAAATATTACTAGCTCCAATTTTATGAACCAGAAAATCAGGTCAAAGAATGACAGTTTCCAGAAGGTGGTAGAATCAGGAATAAAATTCACATCTCGTTTCTTGTCCATGCTGGTTCTATTCTTTCATATGACTTTTCAGATATAATACTCAACCTATCCCTACATTAAAATAAATATAGAATCAACATGATCCACACACAATAGATATAGCCAAAGAATGAGTGAACAGTAGTATATAATTTTTCTCTTAGTCAAGCAGATACTGTGAGGAGTGGTAGGAAATGAAAGAATTTTATCAAGACAGGAAAAGTAATACGTTTTTCGTAAATTCTCTCTTTTTCCCTCACATCAACTTTTTTTTTTTTTTTTTAATTTCTAATCCTCTTACAAAGATGATTACAAGAAAAGAAATCTTGGGATCAGGAAAGCAGAACTGAAACCTAAAGCTTATCATACTGATAAGGATACTTACACAGGAAGCAATAAGTTACCACTGCTTCCTGTTTTAAGTATTCTTGTCTGTGGGACATTAATTTTTTTTTTTTTTTTACCACAGAACCTCACATTTAGGACACTTCCCAAAATAGCATCTTCTGATCTTCAGCTGTCAGCTGAAGTTGTTTCATAAATAGCCCAGCATATGTACTCCAGAGGATTGGTAACACTCTAAATGCAAATATAGTCCAGTAATACTAATTCCTTTTAGACTTTGGTGACAATATGGAATGTGCAAAATCAAGCAGTCATGGAAACTCTATAGAGACACCATAAACATCTGTAGTTAATGACCCTATGAAACTATATTTGGACTATTTCTGGAAACTTTGAAATAAAGGCCATTAGCAGATATATATTCCTATTTTTAGTATATGGTTCATAAAGGAACATGTGATTTGTTTCAGGTCAGTTAATATTTTAAACAGTTAAAAGCAACTTTTTGCAAGATTCATTTTGGTGAAAAGGATATAAACAGAGAAACCCCTGGGTTCTCTATTTGAAACAACTTTTCTGGAGGCTTTCATAGTCAACAAGTACAGACAGCAAACTGATTATAGGGAATGTGTTTGAAAAATTACACATGTAACTCCATTTTAAATATATGGAGAAAACATGCACACATACGCACACAGAGGTATAAAAGACACCTAGCTGTAATCTGTGTGATATAGTATGTCAGGAATTCTATTGCCAGAATTACACAAGTTGAGACAATTTCAGAGAGAGAAAGAAAAAAAATCAATGTTTGTGTTTTTAAGGGAAAAAGAAAGAACTATGTAGAATGGGACTATGGAAAACAAATGGCCTGAGATTTTCTTATTTTCTTTTGTGTCCTGGTACTTAAATAAAAGTACCTCTGTGCCCTCTTTCTCCCGGCCACCACAGCGTATCCACCCCAGGGGTATAGAGAAGGGGTTTTGCCTTGGTTAATGGCAGCCACCCCAGGAGAATAGCCTTAAGGTTGCTTCCATGCTATATCCAGTGAAGGTTCAAAAATATTTGTTGAGTGTTGAAAGACTGTATAAATATGATCCTCAAGCCCCTTTTAGCCAAATGCTAAGTAGCTGCCTTTTCTCACGCAAAGGTGATAAGCACTGATTTACCAGAGTGGCCCCTCTTATGAGCCCAAGGATAATTCCCTGCCACACAGCAAGGAAAGCCCTGTCCCCAGACTACAAACCCAGACAGGGATGAACCTGCAGCCACCCTGTGTGAACCACTCTGTGCCTGGCCCAGGCAGGAGTGTCTCGCCGATTCCGGATTCCCACTGGATGTCCAGAATGGCTGACAACCAAGCTCAAACAAACTTGATTAACTTGATTCCCTGAGACTTGGGAGTCAATTACAGTAAGAAAGAATGAAAATGTTGTAACTATCTATACTAAGCCAAAATCACAAAATAATGTTTCAAAAAAAGACTACTGGTAGATGGGTTCAAATAGCTGTTTTAAAAATTCAAATAGCTTTGTCCTTCAAGGAAGAGAACTTAAGAAGGCTCTGATGATCACAGTGGCTCCAAAGCAGTACATAAATCTATAAAGTTCTGCTGTCATTGAACAAATAAACACTGGCATGGAGCAGATTAAAATGGGCAGAACACGGGGAAATCAAGAAATAAATCTCTAACTGTGCCCAGGTTGGTCTGGAACACTGTATTACAGAATGTTGGACAATTC
>NW_012142745.1:8648212-8691203 GCF_000956105.1 Propithecus coquereli
TGAATGATCCATGCGGAAATGAATTAGAGTCAGAGAGGCAGCAGTATGAATTCATGTACAGACACAGATAGTTACACATAGAAATATTTATAGATATGTGTGTATCCGTAAAGGTTGATATACACACATATATCCTTGCTCTATCAGCTGAGAGTGAAAAAGAAATGATACTCCAGTAGCAACGAACACACCTAGTACCCAGATCTTGGTTTCTAGTACAGTGGTCTCTCAGTACCTGCGAGGGACTGGTTTCAGGACCCCCATGGATACCAAAATCCATGAATGCTCAAGTCCCCTTATATTATATAAAATGGTGTAGTGTTTACATATAACCTACGCTCACTTCCTGTATACTTTAAATTATCTCTAGATTACTTATAATTCCTAATACAATGTAAATGCTATGTAAATAGTTGTCATGCTGTATTGTTTAGAAATAATGACAAGAAAAATAGTCTATACATGTTCAGTACAGATGTGGCCAACCATCTTTTTTCTGAATATTTTCAATATTCGTGGTTGAACTGAATCCATGGATACAGAACCCAAGGATACAGAGGGTCAACTGTACAAACTTCCAATAAAAGGAACAAGAGCTCCTTGGATAAATGGATGATTCTAGAACTGAGGCAGGAAATAAACAATACGATCCTATACTATGCATCTTGCAGTGTTAGAAAGTAAGGAAATGTTTCAAAAAGACAAAAACAAAAACCCACAATGATGGGAGTATGTCAAAGGGACACAGGAGTCAACTGAAAGAGCTAAAGCTGGAATAATCTGAGCAACAAAAAGTATTATTAGCTTATAACCTGAAGTATAAAATAAACAGCCATGTGTCCCTACTGATATAAATATGATTAAAGAAATAAAAAATAAATAAGACAAATCTCCTGTGCAGAAAAAAGAATTCCCCCCAAAATATGTAGATAACTGACCACTCTGTAAGTGTGGGTTGTGTACTGTGACTTTCTTCCAAAAATTACAATACAGAAAGGGGGAAAAATAAGAGTAACTTTACAGTGGGGAAACCTGACAAACACTACCTGAGCTAGGTTATCAAGGTCAATATCAACCTTAATAGATCATGTTGACAGTATGTACACTTGATATGATGTGATGGGACTGCATCCCCAAAACACATCATCCCAGTCTAATCATGTGAAAAACATCAGACAAATCCAGTTGGGAGACATTGTACAAAGTACCCGACCAGTACTCCTCAAAACTGTCAATGTCATCAAAACGAGGAAAGTCTGAGAAACTAACACAACCAAGGAGTCTAAAGAGACATGCAACATACTGTGGTATTCTGGATGGGACCTCGACACAGAATTTTAAAACAGGACATTAGGGGAAAACTGAGAAACTCTGAAGTATGGACTTTAGTTAAGAGCAAACTGGATGTGTGATACACAGTAACTCCCTATAAATTTGAAACTGTTCTAAAATAAAAAGTGTATTCTAAAAATGCAACTGAGTTAAAAATCGGTTATAAAGCAAGTTTAAGTAACTATATAAATATTTGTGGATTTTGTTTTCCACGTGGTTTTCAAACCTCTTAAATTTCCTGGCCACTTAAAGAATCCAAAATTATAAATAATATTTGATGAATTATTGTTTTTCATAGAAAAGTTAGATGTTGTAACATTTCTTTCAGAGGAAATGGATCCTATAATTAAATTTCAGCAAATGAATATTTTTTATACTTGACACCCAGAAAATCATATTCAGTTTAATTAGCATTGTCTGATCAATTATACAATATTTTCTGTTTGTATTTGTTTCAAAGAATTTCTCTTTAAATTCATTTCCAGCCTTACTTCCTCTTTTAGCAAACTGATTAGTAGTAGTACTACTAATCAAAAGTTGTTATGATTTTCCATTTTATCTTTGCTACATTTAAATGTGCTCATTGTGTTTTATTTTTGTTTTTAGAGCTTTACAGCACTTTACAGATTTTTTATTATATAATTTAGATCTTCTGATAAAAGTATAATTTATAGCCTCAATTTTAAAAAAAGGTCAGGGGCCATCACTCATCACCACTGCTATTAATAAAATCAGAATGAGGGAAATGCTCTCACATATGGATGAAGGATTTAAGTTAGCTATAAAGGAATTTCCTCACCATAAAAGCTGTTATCCACTAGAAAAAGCAACCTCGAAATTATGGGATTTCCTCTTGCGCTGTATGGATTTAGCAGGAATATGCCTGAAGGTCTTTACTTGTAAAATACATAGTAATATCAAAATAAAAGCTTTTTATCGAAGAGCAGTTTCAAGATATTAGTCTTTCCTCCCAAACATTTTGTACATGGAATAAATGTAGAGGAAAGCAAATGTATTAAATATTTTTCTAACAGACTTTTCAAACAAAATTTTGGAAATGAAAGATTAGTATTAATATATACACATGAGCAGTTTTACATAATAGCCTTAAAAAAATTCATAATAACCTAGCAGGGAAAATCACTAACATCCAATGCTGCAACTTAAGCTAGGGTTCATGACCTGTGGCCCCCCTGCCCCCACCCCCCACACGTGCGACCCAAAACACACTGGCGGCCACACCTGTGGCCAGCCCCAGTCTTTTCCAGGGTCTCCCAGAGATACCACATACTCCTAACAACTTTTTTTCCAATTGTCACCTGTTCCAGATCTTGACTTTCACATAAGATAACTCTCCCAAGCAGACACACATCAACTTCAACTCTTACCTCCTTCTCTTTTATATCCTGCCCTACTACATCATAAAAATCTGATTTTGCACCATTTGTGAGTCATAAGCTAACCTTAACCATGACCAATAAACCCATAAGGTATCCCAATGATGTACTTATATCCAAGCAAAAGGGAGAGTCCTGATTTTTACAGGGAAACTGGATATACGAATCAGTGCTGTCAATCCCTAACGTCCATAAAAGGGCCCAGAAATCCTTGTTATTTCTCTCAGTGGACTCGTTTGTCCCCTGGAGAAGCAAATCCTTTATAGCCTTCTCACTCCAACAGTTCTCAAGAAAGAAAGTTGAATTTTTGTCTGTTTTCTTCACAGTTACAATTTAAGAACTTAGGAATATGCCTGGTACTCAGGAGAAACTCACTAACTCCTTGTTGCACTCCTTAGCCAGAATATGCCTTCAGATCTGATCTATAAACATCTCAGTCTTCAGCAATTCTCCACCACTATCTTCATGACCAGTTATTATTTCTTCCGAATCCCTGGTTCAGCAATTACTACAGCCTAATTATGCAATGAATGGGAAAATTTAAGACAGTACCCACCAAGTGTCAGGCAGTGGTAATGTGGTTAAGAAAAACTCTCTGTCTTCCTAAACAGAATACGATTCTAGTCTACAGATAAATGAGGTGCTGGTATGTTTCCCACACTGTCCTTTAAAAAAACATATGGTCCAACATTCATTCATTCAGCATCTAGATACAACAAACACTAAGCATTCAAACCTAGTCAGCCAAGCTGGCAGAGAGAGATACAGCCTAGCTCGATACCAGAACTACTGGAAAACATTTTCAATTTTAGAAAGTAGCATACACGTCAAATGACTGTGAAGAGCCCATAAAACTGAAGTCCTATTTAAAATAAAATAGAACATTTATGTTACAAACCTTGGGGAGTTGGGGGTTTCATAGTCAAAGGTGACAAACCTTTTGCTATATGTAAAACTGTTTGGACCCTAAGTTTTTGCTCAATACTTGAAATGTCAAACAATATTTAAAAAGCACTGCTATGACAGCTGACAAACTAGCTTAGAACACACATTCCATTACTTTGGAATCACACTACTCCAGTCTCACTTGAGTGTGGAAATGAAAAATCAGGGAATGCAGGTGAAAATTCTTAAATCTTAGTAATTAGATTCAATTTCCCAGACCAAGGTAACATTTGAGCAGAGTAACTAACAAGTGCCACGCTGGCAAAATGGACTCATTTAAATTTAATTCCTTTTCCCAGACCTTACCTATATTTTAGTAGAGGGGCTAATTAGCAACCATATACCCAAGAGGAAGAGAAAGAAGGAACAAAGGGACATATAGGAGGAAGCTCTATGAATCACCAACTTAATAACTGGCCTCTTTTTAAAAATAGAGGTAGCTATGACATAATACTTACTTTTCAAATCATTTTCTCATTGCTTTTGATATCTGAAACCTCAGTGAAAATACTATGGTATGACCTAGATCAGTAAGCTACAATTAACATCAGAAGAACTATATTAGTAGAATAAAAGTTGATGAGCTACTGTTGGAAGCAGAGAAATAAATCTTGTCAAAACAAAGCAAAGTTTCTGTCAGTCTTCAAAAGAATGGTTTGGGGGAACAGATGAAGTATCCAAGATGTTAAGATAGACTGGGATTGCAGACATCGGAATGATGCAGTTGTAATTAATTTTATCCAAGTTTTCAGATCCAGTCATACCAGATTACAAGGACTCCTGTAATTTTCTTGACTATTCATAATATATGATATTGTTAAATCTGAATTTTTAAAATATTTAACAAATGAAATGGCTAGAAGTAGTCAAAATATAGCCACCTTATTGTTTTTGTTTGGAACTTTTCTGAAGCCATCTCCTCTCCCTTGATTCAAGACTCTTCCCTGAATTGTTGATATACGTTTCCAATTTGGCAAATGTTTGGTGGTGAGCACCAACTTGAATAATGGAGTCATGAAATGAGTAGTAAGTCTACTCTTGAATAGCTCATGACTTTTAGTAGGAACGAGTGCCATAAAACCAGTAACTGGAGCAAGGACAGGTGTTGTTATCATGATCCTTCAAGAAGGGGTAAACTTTCTGAACAAAAGAGAGGTGCTAGGTACCCTTGAACCCAGCTAATAAAATATTTCAGATGTTTTCTTTGGTCATTTAAATGTACTGACTTTACGTTGCAAATGAAATTTTACTTATTTCTGCTGGAAATCCATTCAGAACTTTTCAGAGCTAAGAGCTGTTCCTACATATCTTTTGTCATTATTTTTTTAAAAATAATATTCCCTATGCCACACACACACACACACACACACACACACACACACACACAAAAGGCTGAAGATTCCTTATCTGATGAGTAAAGGTAAATCCTATCAGTAGGAGAAAGCAGTGGAATGGGGCTCTATTCTTAGAGAAGAGACATTAATTAAAAATCCACCTGAAAGGAGCCAGTGAATTAGAGCGAACTGGGTGGCATGGGGTTTTGTTGTATACTTGATAATGCAAAGACACTTTCCATGAGTTCATCTAACTAATACAGCGTGGTGAGAAGCAGGCTTTGAAGACACAATAACATTCCTCCAGCGAGTTTCAAGCTGGAGGCTAAAAGCACCAGCCATTCATTTTTCCTTCTTGAGACACATTCTTCGCTCAGTTCAAAGGCCTGAGAAACAACAAGCCTGTACACTTTCTGAAGGTTGTCCCTTGTAAGGACTTGAGAGGGACCAAAGGCTTAGGCTGCAAAATATTTTTAAAGACTGGGTTTTAGGAATGTAACCTTTTTTATTGGACTGTAGCTCCCACCCCCTAACCTTCCTCCTCCCCTACACACACGTGGGGAGAGTTTAGGCAAAAGGAAAAGTTTTAATTATACTCTCAGTGACTTTCAGGGTACCCTATTAGCAGAAGTAAAATATTTTCTGAAATTAATTCATTACCCATTCTTTTAAAAATGTAATATTAATATTCCTTAATCTAACCAGAGGGAAAGGGATCGCTCTGAAAGGAAGTTATTGTTTAGCTGTGGTTCAAAGAGTGTGTTGGAATTGGGAAGGGGGGCAGAGGGGCACGCGAGGGGGAAGTCAGGGGGATGGAGCTGCCAAGATCACAATGTAAATACCACTGCATAAAACTTCAGGGCTCTCCGGCCCTCCCCGCACCACGACGAGTCTCATACAGTGTCCCGTTTTGTTGTGTTCTGTGCCCTCGGGAATATTTAAGGCATTTGAGATTCTGGTAAAAGAAAACCGTAAATACCGATAGAAAGGAGAGCTGGGTAAAGAGTTAACAAACGTACTGCCGCTGCCTCGAGAGGGAGCTGCCTCGAGAGGGAAGTCGCAAACCATGTGCATTTGCTTTCCATTGATCAAACACCCTGCTTTACCCAAATCAAGATTTGTGCTCAGGTGGGAAAAGCCCCTTCAGACCATTCCACAGTCTTTCACTCCCTCTCAGCCCTTGCTGTCCACCTCACCCCACAAAAAGTCTAGTTCTCTCAGCCACTTCCCATCTGGCCCAGCTTGTTGTGTTGGGGGGGACAGCCAGCCAGTCCCCTTCAGTGAAGGGTAAACATCACCGCTGAAGGGACAGTGGGAAAGTGACTCCTGGCTCTGAGTTCCTTTCCTTTCCATCTCAGATGCTACATGAGCCACCTGAGAACTGTTAGAAAGTGTCATCCTCTAGTCTAGCTCATAGTAGGTGTCTGGGACAAACATTATAAACATTTCCTCAAACAACCAGTGGCACTAAAAATAGACAACAGCCTCTGCTACTAGAAACCTCAGTAGTCATTTTTTATGTTTTTCTTAGAGGTAAACCTTCAGCCTTCATTTATCCAGTAAGAGGTATTCTCAAGAGGGAAATCTAACAAAAGATGCCATCTCAAGACCTGAATCTATACTGGCCCACAGAACATGGGATAGAAAAATATTTGTTTCCCCTTCACAAACCTGAATGATAGAATTACATGATTTACTCTTTTCTCAAATCATTCCCTGCCCCTACATTTAAAGTGGTGCCCTTTATTCTACTTTGTAACACTTCTGTCTCATACTACATTTTGCCCTCTATAAAGGGCCACGAGGACAGGGACACACCTGTCCAGTCTCCATTGCCTTGCTTACGGTATAATTCAATAAAGATTTATTTAAGGAAATACAAGCATTCATATTTTTCACAGAAAAATTAAGATGGAAAAATGATACTATCCTATTATGAAGGAAATTGCGGATACTTCATCCAAAGCAAACTGTTCATTAGAACATCTAAGAATAATTTCATTCTAAGTGTTTAATATGCAACATAAATGTTTGTTAATCATGACAAAATAACTACATTTGTAAATACATTTATATATAGTCGTAAATCAGAAAAAACTGGTTTCTTCCATGAAGAAGTAGTAACTATTTTACCCCCTGAAGCTGGGTGTTACGGTGTGACTTGCTTTGGGCAATGGGATAGTGGCAAAGCAGAGGCTTGAAAAGTACTTATGTATTCATTGCTTCCCCCTCTTGCTGCTGGAAACCCATCCAATACCATGTGAAGTCTGGGTTAGCCTGCTGGGGACATGTGGACCAGTCAATAGCAAGTACCAGCTAACAGCCAGAATCATCCACCAGACATTTTTAGAAAGGGCATCCTAAATAATCAGCCCTCAATCAACCCTCCAGTTGACTGAACAACATGAGTTTACCCAGGTAAGACAAGCAGAGGAACCACCCAACTAAACCCAGCCCAAATCACTAACACGCAGAATTATGATCTAATAAATGATTGACGTTTTAAAGCACTTAGTTTGGGGGTGGTTTGTTATACATCAAAAGTTAAATGACATATATTTCTAAGAAACTAGATAGCTTCATATATAAAACTCTTTAATGGGTTTTTTAAAAGTTTCTTCATGTTGATGAATTTCATTCCTCCTTACTCTAGATAATCTGGAAGGAAACTAATACTATCGCTATTAGCATACTTTTATTGGCAAGTCACCAAAAATGACCAAACACTGATAATTCTGATTCAAATTGTTATCTGTTATCATAATCTTGAAAGTCTGTATTTTGTAACAAGAGCTACCCCATCCTATTCTTACTCTTCCTGGACCACAATCAGCAGGAATAGCAGGGCATCAGTACTAAACATTTTTGACCATTGGAGAAGTTCCTCTTTGGTGTTCAAAGCAGAAATTATCTCAGCAATACACATTCTCCTTAGAAGGCAGGACAGATTCTCTAAATTCCACTCCTGTCCAGTGTTAATAACTCTGCAGAAAATAAGTGAGAGGAGAAAACTAGTGTAAAGAAATTTCTTTAATTATTTGATGTAATCTTATGTCTAAATTTAACTGCTCCCAAAACTTGAAATGGTAAAAAGACCAATCCAATAAAAAGCATTGATTCTTTCGAGCTCTCAAAAATATGAGACATTGGTGTCCAGAAAGTCTTCAGAATGATCCTTAACCTTTATACTTAATCCTACTACACTATATTAAGAATTAGTTATTCATTCAGTCTGGGGTCGGGGCAGGAGGTGGCGGGGGCGAATGCCTAAGTATTACCATGAAGGTGAACAGGAAAATAAAATAAAATAATATAGATTTAAAATGGTAATGTTTGAAAACTTAGATATCTTTCCCTTCTTAATTTGCACAAACACTTCAAATTTGGAAAAGTAGATCATTGCTTAACCAATGCTTTTCCCCTTCCACTGGGTTATACTAGGTTAATCACTAGCAATTTTTTGAACCTGAGGATTCAAAAGAGCCATGGAAATTTAGGAGCAGCCCATCTCTGAAAGACAAACAAAAAAGCAGCAGTGATGGTGGCCTAGGAGAAGCTGAGGACAAGGCAGGGAGGGAGCCTTATTTTTCATTCTGAATCTTTTTGTTTTTTTTTAAACCACTTGAAATTTTTAGCATGTGCAGGTATTGCCTATACGAAACATACACAGAAAAAAAAAATAGTATGAATTGATTCAGCAAGCTATTATTAAACTTGGTGGTCTCAACAAATATGACCACACATCACCAAAACAGAGAAAGCAAGAGAGCAAGTGTGCTTAAGAAAGGGCAATGGCAAAATCTCACAGGAGACTGTAGTTCTAGCCAGAAGCAAGCATAGGAACCAGAGTTCAAAGGGTTAGAGCCTTTCCCTACTAAAAATAAAAACTACCCACCGAAAGGGGAAAAAAATTCTTTAGATAATAAAAGTGAGATAGCAAGAAAAGACTTTAAAACTTCTTTTGTAGCCTCCTGTTCTCGCCCCATGTTTCCTACCACTGATCAGCCCATACCACGTTGACATTCAACCCCTGTTCGTTTAATACCTGGACCCCTCTTCTGGGCTGCTTCACTTGAACCAAAGATCCAAAGCAAAGATATCTTCTTCTTGCTTCTTGCTTGGTAGTATTAATATTATGTTTGCAAGCTTAATACCCAAAAATGGGCCATTCTTCCAAATGAGTTTCAACAGCCTTATCAAGTATTTAGTATGCTGGTGTTATTGTCAAGCTAGAAGCCATGGTTAGAATGATTAAGAAAAATACAATACCTCAAGGTAAATGGGCACTTTTGCCCTTTAAGTTTATGAAAAATGCCATCTTTCATAGATTACATGTTGTGAATCAAGACTTTTTCTCCCCCAGAAAAGTTGTATCCTAAGATATTCGGAAACTACTTCAGTGATTTCCTCTTACTCCCATTTTTTTCTTCATTTCCATAATCCACCTTCATCATCTTTCAATAAAAGGTATACTATTTGGAACATAATAGGTGCTCAATGGTGTTTACTGAAAAAAAGGAAGGAGAGAGGAAAACAAGAAAAAGTGGTTTGAGGCCTGTTTGGTCAAGGGCAGATAATTTATGTTGGGGCTGAGAGATGGCAGCTTCTAATACTGCACTGGAAACACCAAAGATCTTCTCATCTTTTGGTTGTTCCCACAACCCTGAAACTCAAGGGTAAGTAGCATTACTTTTCATGTCCACAGAGCCCTCCAAATAATTTTAAAATGAACAGGAAAGTGTGATCATTGGGGAAGATCAGATGAATGATAATTGACTACACAGTAACTACTGAATATTCTAGTGGACTTCAACTAACTGCTATATTTTTATAAATGTATTTTTTTTAATTGTGCCTATCTCATTTAGATCCTATATTTCCCAAAAGTAAAAATCATGACTTTTCTGTGAAAAATATAATCTGTTTGCCATACTACCTATATATGGGAAGAAAACATAATGTCTCTTTCATCACTTCAACAATTATAAAAAAACTTCTCAAGATTAAGTGATACTGTTCAGCAACATGACCTAAATATGTCAAAGAGGATCAGAGAACCCATATCAAAGTATTCTTTGGTCAACAACAGAAAAAAAGGAGTGGGGAGAATGCATATGTGTACACAGTTTTTTAAAAAAACATGGAATGGTAAACGGAAAACAATGGATACAACACAACTCAGCTAACTCAATAAAATATTCAGGGTAGGGTAATAAAACCACAAATCTCCTCTCTGCTTTATGATAGATACAACTGAACTTGTAGTCTGACCCTCACATTCTACTCTACTGCCACCGTGAATGAAAATACAGAAAAGGGGTTGAAAAAGAAAAGCAGCCCTTTCAACATAAACACATCATTTTTAAAAGCTCTATTATTCAAAGATCACTGACTCATTGAAGAAGCACAACCAAATTTATTTTAACAAATAGATTATAGCAGAGCCTGCAGCAAGAATATTATTAAAATGGAAAATGTTCTTTTTACCATAGATGACAGTACCTTATACTTATCTAATCCATCTTTCCCCATTTTCTGTGAATGAAGAATGGGAGAGATATTACCATTTCCATAATATAAGACAGGAATAGAAGCAAATAGATGAATATAGCTTATCATTTTAAAAAGCTTTATAACAACTTTTAGTAACTAGTTCACATTAGTTTGAAATTAGTATGTTATTATTATACCATACTAACATGAAAATGTAATTGTTAAGTTAAAATTCAATGTAATTACACCTTTTGAACATGTTTCAATAACATTTTAAAAAGAGCTTTTAAAGCCCACCACATAGCTATCGACTCATAATGTAATAAAGTAATAAATCAATTACAAAACTATAAAGGTGACAGAGTATCTATCACTTAAATGCAAAAAAAAAGTACTGGTATGGAAAAAAGTTACCGACACTTTAGTTTGAAACTGACTTCAAACTGAATTCACAAGAAGCTATTTTCCTTGAATATAATTTCCAGTAACTCTGTAACGTAAGGAAATAATTGAGGAAATGGCTTTCTTTAAACAAAACAAAACCTTAGAATTGTGAAGTGTTCCATTATGCTAAATTACCAACCCATCAAAATAAAAGGAACCATTTACATACTACTCGGATAAGAAATATATCTGATTATAGCAGGAGGATTAGAAAAGAAAGTCACTGGAGTTCTGAATGAGACAATCGACTATTCTAATGATTTATGAAATCCACATGGAGGTGCAAAAAAGGTTAGAGCTTCTGAACATATTGGCAGCTCAACAGCCAAGATAACACTAGATCAGTAAAGCGCTGGTACAGCTCAACTAACTAATCAAAAATCCTAAAGCACAAAAAGGCTGGACAACATTAATTCTGCCAGCAAGAGAAGTATTAAGTTGTTTCACACACCTAACAGAAAAATAAAACTAAACAAAACATTGTGGAAGAGTTCCTACAGTCCCCAGTTGGCTTCTCTGATTTCCTTTCCATTCACTTCAGTGGGTATCTCAGTGGAGAATGCTTATGGTACAAATGAGAAACATTATCCGTAAACAGACCACCCACAAGAAATGGTGATTTTCTACAGAATAACTAGAATAATGTCACAGACATGCAGTGGTTAAAGCTTAACCTATACCATAGGATGGGGTAGCATGTTTCTGACAGTTGACCTTAGGATACAAGATGACTTGCATTCCCACACACATTTTATTTTTGTTTTATTTTTATTTCTATTTTCTTTTTTTGAGACAGGGTCTTTGCTCTATCACCCCAAGTAAAGTGCAGTGGCATCATCATAGCTTACTGCAACGTCAAACTCCTGGGCTCATGTGTTCCTCCTGCCTCACCCTCCAGAGTAGCTGGGATTACAGGCGAGCGCCACCATGCCTGAATAATTTTTCTATTTTTTGTAGATCTGGGGTCTCGCTCCTGCTCAGGCTGGTCTCGAACTCCTGAGCTCAAGCAATTCTCCCATCTCAGCTGCCCAGAGTGTTAGTTAGGATTATAGGCCTGAGCCACAGCATCTGGCCACATTTTATTTTTGAAAGGGAGTGAGGGGAGGAAGAGAAACCTGATTCAGCCTGGAGAGGTTACACCAGAAACTTAAGACTGGTGCAGTCGAGAGAGTCTGTCCTAAGGTCTGTTATACCCTAAAAATGCCCCCTCCAAACAAGAAAGTTTAAAATCAGGCCTGAATCAAATGGAATGTTTTCCTTCCAGGTCCCAGTCTGGCCATAAAGAATGTCTGATCTGAAAGCAAGAACTGGACAGAACAGGACATTCTAATGTTTTATTATGATTTTGTCAACAGTTCCTTCAGAAAGAATCCTCATTACAACTGATCCATTAAAGAATATCAGTCATTTTCTCCAAAACAGTCCTATGTTTAGAGCTGCAAAGGAGGTTAGAATAATTTAGAACAAAATCCTCAAATTACTGATGAGGAAATAGGTCCAGAGAAATTAAGTGACTTGCCCAAGGTCACCCAGCTGGTAAAGGGCACAGGCTGTGTTACAGCCCAAGATCTCTGGCTCCCAGGAGCTGATTTTTCCATTGCATCATTCAAGATAGCACAAGATATTTTCCAGGAATTTTGATAAACCAAAAAAAAAAAAAAAAAAAAGTGGCATGCCCTTTTAGATCTCAAGTCCCTTCCTGTAAGGTAATATTGAAGATACTATTTATTTAGGGGGCACTGGGATAAATGACTATAATATGTCGAATTTTTTATGGATTTATTTTTGAACATAAAAAGCTACCTAAACAATGGCAGAAATTAAGAAGATTATTAGATGTTCAAAGTTTTCTAGAACAACAAGGAAACCCTCTCCCACTGCTCCTTCTTTGGTACATTTTCACCTGTGATGTTTCAACCTGCACCACAGGAAAAGCGCTGCCTTTGAGGCTTATGCTTCAGTGATGCAAGAGGGATGCCGGCTGGTGAGAAATGCTTATTTGGGAGGGAGGGAGGAAGAGAAAGTATTTCCATACCATTTTTCTTTCTTATTTTCTTTTATTTTAGAAAGGACAAATCCTGAGCACATTTTCCAACCCACGTAGTAACACAGCTCACATAATTTTGGTTATGGCAAGGTGCACAACACAAATCTAGCAAGCTTTCAAAATCCATTCGCCCAGCCTGACCTGATGGGCAGTCACTTGAGCTGTCAATGCTCAAGAAAAAAAAAAATCTGTGTTTGAGAACATAGCAGCATTTCCTCCAAACCTCGGTAAGGAACATAAGGCACACACTACCCAAGCCCTTCTGGTGAATCTCTACCGTCTCAGGATTTGCAAGCTGTAGCCCACGTTTTCCTTTCACTCTGAGCTCCCTCAAAGCCAGGGAGGATCAGTTTTCCTTGATCTGACATAGCTTAGGTGCTTTGCAAACTGCAGGTGCTCAATAAAGTGTATACAGCCCAAGGCACATTCAAACCAAATGACCCCACAACAATGCCAGCCACACACAACACCCTTATCTTCTCCCTTCCATCAGTAAGAGAGGTAAATGTAAGAATCTCGAGCCAACCCCATCCATCCGGCGACCACGTGCGGTCGCTTCCCTCCTGCTCCCGGATTTGGAGACAGGAAGGAGGAACGTGGCCTCATAGTAAACCGTAGTAAAGAGAGGACGGAAACAAAATGGGGCACGTCACATGGTCACAGCCTGGATTTTTCTCAATTAAAAATAAGAGGAAGTGTGTGTTTCCGGCCCCTGTCAGTGGGCCGGTTGGACTTTTTCATTCTTAATTCTGGTCTAGATACACGAACGTGGCCGAGTGCACAACACGCTCTGTCCGGGGGACGCGGTGCGGAGGGGGTACTTGGCTCAGTTCTGCGGGAACCAGAGGGACAGGAGTGGGAGACGGCGACTCCGTGACGCCCGGCCCGCCACCGCCTGGGGAACCGCGACTCAGAGCCCCACGCCGAGGCCCCGCCCCGCACTGGGCGGTGACTCGCGCTGATTGGCTCTGGTGGGGGCCAATCAGCACCCGCCCGCCCAGGGCCAGTAGCCGCAACGGGGTGCCCGAGGGGCGGGGGTTCGCCCGCCACCGCAGACCACGCGGCCCGGGAAGGGGCCCTGCGGCCCCCGACGACCCGGGGCCAGCGGGGGCGGGAGACCCGAGGGCGGCCTCGCTGCAGATTCCCCCACCCCCAGCAACAGCGACTTGCAGGAAGGAGGGGGAGCCGACTGCCAAATAAAGAGGGAGGAATGCAGGAAGCGGAGGTGACCCGGAAAAGGGAAAGTGCCAGGGCCGAGAGGGTTCGCGCCAGCCAGAGAGGCCACACAGCAAGGGAAGGGAAGGAGGGGGGGCGGTAGTCGTGGAGGTACGGTATCCCTGAAATCACAAAAAAGAAATGGAATGAAGGAGAGAGAAATGACCAGATTCCTTTTTTTTTCTTTTAAGGGAGGCGGGCATAACAAAGAATGACAAAAAGCAAAAACTAAACCTAAAAGGGATGACTCGGCTCTGTCTGCCCAGCTGCCGTTTCAAAACTAAAAGGCAAACTGATGCCTAAAGGTAGCGGGGCTGCCACGAGCCAGTCTGAGACGCCCTTTTTTGCCTTCCTTCTTGGGGTCTCAGTTCTACTGTGTGCGGAGAGGAGGCCACAAGCACTGCGAAATTCTAAAGAGGAGCCAAAAAAGGCCAACGTCAGGAACAAACAAAGGGAGTGGGAGGGGGTAGTGCTGGAAAACTATTAATAGCAGGTCAGAACTAAGGTCGAGGAGACACAGATTGACAAGAGAAAGGAGAAACAGAAAAGGTGCTGGACTGGATGTTAAGCGGAAGGGCATCCAACAAGTCCTGGCTCCTGAGCTCAATGCTTCACACGTGTTGTCCTTTACTGAACAATGAAAAATACTAAACAGGCCGAGAGGTTAGGAGAAAGAGCACACCCTTCATGGTACCTCTTTTCCTTTCACCACGTTTCAGGTTTTACCTGAGAAATGGGAAAGAGAGGCAAAGAGGACAGTTGCTGAGGAAGGAAGGAAAGCAGTGTTTTCACAAACATACTCAATTCGGAGCAGAAGCTGTTTGCCACTCACAGGTCTGACTTCTTTCTGTCTCAGATGATAAGTGACTATCAAATAACATCTTGAAACTCAACAGAATTGAGGACGTAAACGTGCCAGTAGCATTTGGTGCCCCACTTAAAACACAGGCACACCAACATTTAACATCTTACACACTGTAGAATTTTTCTGGCATGGTGCAAAGTGCGGTCTATTGTTACTCCACAGTTATTAGGGATATGGTTATATGATTATTTCAGAATATTATATTTTCCCAAAGAAAGCTAAGAATAGAAGGTTGGGGTTTTGTTTTTTAATCTTCCACACAAGGAGAATTTTATTTTACAGCCCTTTTTAAAAATGAGAATTCTGTTTGGTCATCGATTTTCTATAGAGCAAACATCTTTATTCTACTCTATAAAGAGAAACCTATACGAATTAAGGAAGCAAGTGAGAAAAACTTAACTGTTGCTTAGTCTTTTCTTTCATCTTTTAAAATATAAATTTTAGTTCTGCTAGGTTTGTTTCCTTCAAATTCTCATTATTTTATCAATGAAGCACTTTATAATACAAATGGTTAAAGTGTTACAGCCCAACTCCTAAAAACATCATTTAAAATAACCAAAATTTTTACTGTTGACGTTGATATCTGCAATTAAATCTCCATTCTAGTTAGTGATGAAAACAAATGTTGAAATAAATACTGATCAAATAAATGCTTTTTATAACAATCACCTAAAATCTTAGTTTGTTCAAATACCTTTATCTTGGTTCTACAAAATAGAGAATGATATGGGTCAAATATTAGAAACAAAATCAAGGAGACTGTGATCACATAATAAATAAATAAATATCTATCTATAAGAACCGAAGGCACATATGAATGGACACATATTAAGAAAAAATAATGCTTTTCAAAGCTCATTCTGTGAAGCATACATAAAATTCACAAGATAATCAGTTTGTCAGAATAAAGTGTTTCCAAATGCTGGAAACTTCTGCAATGCCAACTCATCACATTATTTGCAAACTATACTCCTCTCTTCTACCCGCAATTATGACCACCAGAAAACTGGCTCAACAGAACGAAGGGCAGGCTAATTTCCTATTACAACTGTTTTTCATTTTCAATACAGCCTTAGCCACAGAAGCCAACTTTCAACATTTACTGAGGTGTCTACCCATGAACTTAAAGGTGAACAGCAAATATCCTAAAAGTAGAGAGTACATGATTTAGCCCTTAGATCCAAGGCAAAACAAAACAAGACCTCCATGTTCCTGACTTACTATCTCTTCTTTTCAACATAAAAAGGTTAAGGAATTTTACAGAAGACACACAGTAGCCCCAAATGATATGTGTGACATCTGAGTGCAAGAAGAGACAACTGTAAGCCAGACATCCTGGGATGAACTTCCATAACTCTTAACTAATAATGGGTCCCAGATGCATGCAGAGTTGACTGCAAGCCCTGTCTAACAGTGGCCATGTCATGGATGGTGGGTCGGTTTGTGAACATTTCACAAATCTTGGTACAGGAACAAAAAGAAAATCTCACTCCTAATGACTTTCTTGAGAGACAACAGGAAGGTACTTCTCTTTAAATATGTAGGTCTTAAAAGCTCTTTCTCCCGAATCTTTTTAGGGCAGCACAAATAGAAATCAGTGTTTCCCACTGCTGTTTACGTTGCCTTGGTATTGTGAAATCACAGAACAAAAGTACACAGAGTAACTTGATAAGATCACCCTTAAGGGGTCTGAGAAACTATCTTAAAGGAAGGGTTTTGGCTCCTGTATTAACAATTTTTTTTTGTAGAATTGTTCCTTCCAGGGGCTGACCTAAATATATAGTCAAAAGAAAACCTTGACATACAGATTAAGTTTCTCATATATGAACTTTACAAACCTCAGAACTGGCATTATAGAATATAAGTTTTTAAAATACTACAAAAGTACTTCACTTGGGAATTCTCAAATGAAAAAGCTCTCCTGAGGCTGTTCCTACATGTTTATTTGACTCTCTGCCAGGTGTCATTGTGGGGTGGGCACCTTGTGTGCCCTGAGGATCTAAGTGCATTCTCCCTGAGGAAGCAGTGGGAAAGAGCTGGAAGGGGTGGAGGCAGAGAACAGAATTCATGCACAAAGTTAAAAGCAGTTTTGTCTTCTGACTTTGTCACCATGAAACGCACCTGCTGTGATGTCCAGTTGAGCTACTGGCGGTCCTCTGGCTGCTTCTGGAAACTGATGCTGGCATAGGCGCTTAAATCCTCACTGGAGCGGCGGGTGGAGCTGCTCTCGCCGCTGCCCAGGGGCTGATGAGGGGGCGTTGGTGGGGGAGGCTGCGGTTGAGGGGTGCGCTCCTGAGGGCGCTGCTTGAAGTCCTTGACCAAATCCAGGTCTATATAGTTAAGACCATTCTCCAAACCCCCGGCAGCTCCACACACTTGGGCTGACTCCTTGGGGGCTTCCCCAAGCTCCCCAGGCTTCAGCCACACATTCTCAAAGGAAGCAGAGCTGTGGCGTTTCACATCCTCACTGCTGCTGCCGCCTCCGCTGCTAGCCCCTGCTGCAGCCCCCCCTCCGAAGGGCACTGTGTTGCCCACCCGGGTGGCACTAGGTGTGGAGGAGAAGGTCTCGGAGCTATGCCTCCTCCGGCACCCTTGTGGGTCTGCACGGATCACTTTGGCACTCTGGTTGCGGTTGGGACTGAGGTTCACCCGGGTGAAGGCACTCATGCCCCCGGGTCCCTGCGGGCCCCCTAGCAGGGATGATCGGGCAGCCAGCTCGGCTGTCCCTTGAGGTGCAGCAGGAGAAGCAGAGGCTGCTGAGGATGAGGAGGGAGCAGCCGTGGCAGCCCTGGGCAGGCTCACCTCCTGTGCAGCCATGCCTGTCCGCATGTCGGCATAGCTGACAGGGGCAACCGGGGAGGTGTCCACATAGCTCTGACGGGGACAACCCATCTGCATGGTCATGTAGTCACCCCGGCTGCTGGGCACTGCCCGGGTGGGCCTGCAAACACTAGTAGCCCCGGGAGGTGTGGGGCCCACTCTGCCCATCTCAACCCTGGAGCTCTCCGGCCAGGCTGCCCTCCGGCCCGGCCCCAGGTCCATTTTCATGTACTCCTCAGTGCCAGTCTCTTCCTCTCTGGGAGTTGGCTGGAGCTGGGATGGACACCTGACCGAAGGCGAGCTGTGGGAAGCCATGGGGCCAGATAAATAGCCAGGCTGATCACTCCCAAATTCAATATTCACATATTCCCCTGGGCTTTTGGGCTCTGGAGGGTGTAGCAGGGGCTGCTGCTGCTCTCGGGCCCGAGGTAAGGTGCTGGCCTTGGGATCCCCCAGGGATAGCCTCGTGGGCCGAGCCAGGCGGCTGTTGGTCTGGGCAGCTGTGTCCACTTTCCGAGGCAGATGGGGCTGCAGGACCTGATGGTGGGCATGCGGGAGACCAGGCTCCAGCCTAGCCCCACAGTATCCCCCACCAAGGCTGTCGCTGCTGGTGGAGGAGGAAGAATCTTCTGCTGTTGCTGCATAGAGAAGGCGACCAGAGCTAGAGGAAAGGCGGAGGTGGTGGTGCCGGGCACCCTCCTCCGGCTCCCCAGGACGCTGGGTGTGCTTAAAGGACCTTGGCAATGAGTAGTAGGAAAGGACTGGCTTTTGCTGGGGG
The DNA here is from genome assembly GCF_000956105.1 of Propithecus coquereli. Lineage (NCBI taxonomy): Eukaryota > Metazoa > Chordata > Mammalia > Primates > Indriidae > Propithecus > Propithecus coquereli. The sequence continues at coordinate 8,666,883 of NW_012142745.1, forward strand.
TACTCAGGGCCATAGTAGCAGCCGGAGGGGCTGCTGGTATTGGAGTCCCCCACTGGCGACATGTTCATGTAGTCACCTGTGCAAGGCAAGAGCTTGCCACCACTGCTCTCCACGGGGGGCTTGGGGTGGGGCAGGGCTGGAGAGTGGTGGCTCCCTACACCATTTGTCCAAAGCTTCCCATAGCTGCTCCCAGAGGGGGCAGCACTGCTGCTGCTGCTGGGCCCACCTCCAAGGTCAGGGGAGCAGCTGCCGCTGGGGGACATCATCATGTAGCCATTGGGGTCCACTCTCTGGGGATGGCGTCTGATGGGGTTGATGATCTGCTGGGGGGCAGACACGCTCTTGGGGCTCATGGGCATATAGTCTCCACTGCCCTTTCTGCTGCCGGGCACTGGGGCCACCCCCGGGGACATGGGCATATAGCCATCGTCGGTGTGGAGGGTGGAGGTATCTGGGCGGTGGTGGCCACCCTGAGGCTCCAAGGGGTGCATTTCCAGACCCTCCTCCGGGTAGGAGTGGGTGGGTACGAAGGCGGAGTGCCGGTGGCCCGGCAGTCGGCCTCCACTGCCACCTCCTGGTGGGTAGGCAGGCATCATCTCTGTATACTCCTCAATGGAAGCCACTGAGGACTGGGACGGGGTCTTCTGGTGGGAAATGGTAGGGGATGTGCCTGCCGAGTGAGTTCTCTTTCGGAACCGATTATCCAGATCTGCAGCACTGGCTGCTTCATCCCCAGCCAAGGCTGGACTGGTGCCCAAGCCAGCTCCTGGGATGTAGCGGTGGCCATTGCCACTCCGAGACAAAATGTAGTGACCGTTGGGGGCGGTCAGGGTGGAGGCCCCCTTGCCGCCCATGCAGATATAGTTGCTCAGCTCCTCTTCACCACGGGCCGGTGGGGTGTGGCCCAGGGAATCTGGAGTGACACTGCGGAAAGAACTTCGGAAATCGCAGGGACTGGAGCCATACTCATCAGAGGAGATAAAACCGCCGTCGCTGGGGGACCCGGACACAGAAGCACTAGACCGCCGTGGGAACAGACAGTCTGAGGTGGAGCCGTGGCCACTGGTGCTGCTGGACGACAGACTCACGGGGCTGGTGGCCGAAGGCGAGCAGCGAGAAGAAGGCATGGGGATAGAGCGGCTGTGGTTGAGCGGGGGGTGCAGCCGGGCGCTGCCCCGATGCCGGTGGGCGTGGGTCCTGTTGGTGCTAGGACTCACAGGGCTGCCGTCCACAGAGGCCGGGCGGGACATGGTGCCTTCCCCGTCGCTGGAGGCGCGGACGCGAAAGGAACCTGGCTTCCCGCCCACCATGCTGGCTGGAGAGGTGGCGGTGATGCTCTCCGTGCGCGATCGGCGGGTCAGCCCCACCTGGCTGGGCGGGGGGTTGTTGAGATGGTGCCTGCGCAGGGGGACGCTGATGGGGTTGGAGCAGTTGGATGAGGACTGGCTCTTGCTGCGAGGGCGAAACTCATCACTCATGGCCCGCATGGCCTCCAGGATGGTCTCGTGCATGTTCTGGGCCACCACCGAGTCATCCACCTGCATCCAGAACTCCCCGGGCCCCGTCACGGCGGAACGGCCCACCTCGATGAAGAAGAAGTTCTCCGAGTGGCCGCAGCGCCTGATGTTCATTAGCTGCAGCACCACGGCCGCTGCCTCCGAGTTCAGCTTCACGAAGCTAATGGTCTTGCTGGTCAGGCAGAGGCGGTAGATGCCAATCAGGTTCTTTGTCTGACCCAGGCCCTTGGGCTTCAGGATCACCTGCCAGACCTCTTTGAAGGCGGGTCCTGGGGGCGCATCCCCGTAGCTCAAGTCCTCCCCAGCCTCGCCCAGGCCAGAGCTGCCGCTGCAGCTGCCCCCGCCGCCCCCCACCCCGGGGGCTGCAGCCCCATCGTGGTGGCCCTTGGCACGGTTGTGCAGCTGCAGGAGAGCCTGGTACCAGCTGTCTTGCTCGGCCTCGCTGTCCGCGGCGATGGCAAAGTGCTCGTCCCGGGTATAGAGAGCCACCAGGTGCTTGTTCTTGGAGTCAGCCCGCTTGTTGATGTTGAAGCAGCTCTCAAGGGGGATCGAGCGTTTGGGGGCGCTCGACTTGTGCCGCCACTTCTTCTCGTTCTCGTAGTACTCCAGGCGAGCTGGGCCCCCAGCCTCGCTGGCCGCCCGCAGCACGAAGAAGCGCTTGTGCATGCTCTTGGGTTTGCGCAGGTAGCCCACCTTGCGCACGTCCGAGAAGCCGTCGGTCTCCGGAGGGCTCGCCATGCTGCCGCCGCCACCGCCGCCGAGCAGAGGGAGGCGCCGAAAAACAACTGGGTAGGGGGCGGAGGCTCCTCGCTGCGGCCTCGCACATGCAAACAGGGCTGGAAGTCGCAGAAACCCCGACTCCGAAATCCACGCCGCCCCCCGCGCCGGGGAGGGGCAGCCAGAGGAAGACGCAGCAGCTGCGCCGAGATAGCCTGAGCGGAGTTCACGGGCGTTTCACGCCCGGGGGGGAGGCAGTGCGTCCGGGGTGAGTGCAGCCGCGATCCTCCGGGGGCCAGGTCTCCTCTCAGCCGCCGTGGTGGGGAAGGAGCGAAGATGCATCTCTCGCTGCCCCGGCGGGAGTCCAGCGCAGGGAGGCGGCGCCGGCCCGGGGTCCCTGCGTTGCCCCTTCAGGCGCGCGCGCGCCTTCCCTCCTGAGTTCCCCTCTGGAAGTAGCGATTCCCGAGGCAAATTAAATATCCTTGGGCAGGGGGAGGCGGGCTGCCAAGTCCCAACGTTGCACGGGGTTCTCCCGCCTCCTCCTTCGCCTCCTCCTCCGCCTCCTCCCACCCCCCAACCGTCCCCGCCGCCACCAGCCGCCCAAATACCAGCTCAATCGCAGAGACCGCGGCGCTGCGGCTGTTGCTGCTGCTGCTGCTGTCGCCGCCCGCGGGCGCGTCCTCTGCAGCCCCCATTCGGGCCCATCTCGGCGGGCGGAGAAAGTGGCTTTTCCACGCGAAACGTTACCGGGGAGCCGGGGACAGGCCGGAGGGACAGGCTCATCCCTGCCCCTCGCTCCAGTCGGCAGGGGAGGAGGGGAGGGGACAAGGGCGGGAGGCGAGGGGGAGGTTTGGGAAGGATTCGGGAAGACGCCTGTTCCCCGCGAGGCGCTGCCGCTGCAGTTACTTCTCCCCTCCTTCTCCTCCTCCTCCTCCTCGGAGAGTTGCCGAGAGCCCCAACCAAAACAAGCGGCGGCGTCTGGCTCTGCGCGCCGGCCCCCTCCGACCGCGCCGCCGTCTCACTCGGAGGAGAAAAACACGTGACGGAGCCTCCGCGCTCGGCAGCCGGGTCGCCGCCGCCGGGAGGCTCCCGCCCGGGTCTCTACATTCCGGGCCGAGCCCGCCCCGCGCCCGCCCTTCTCCGCCCCCCGGCCGTGCCGCAGCAGCGCCCGCGAGGGCCCCGGCGCAGCGCTAGGACAGCGCCCCTGCGCGGCCGCCCGCCCGGGCGCAGCGCCTCCCGCCCCGCGCGCCACCCAGGGCGCCCCTGGCCCGCAGGAATCCCCGCGGCTGGCGCGGGCGGGGGTGTTTGGGTGGTTACCCGAAAGCACGAGGGGAGTCTGGGAAAACGGGAGGGGGGCGAGCTGGGGAAGACGCAGGAGTGAGGGTAGGGGACGACGGGGGGGCACTGCGGCGGCAGAGCCCCGAGTGGGAGGGCGGGGGAGAAGAGGGCGCGGGAGCTGGGCTGGATCTTACCTAGCAGGTAAGATCGACCTCTGGGAGCAGGTTTCTGGTCAAGGCTTTTTCTCCTAGGAAATATAAAAGCCGGATTTCGGTTTCAGGGTGATAGGCCATAGTGAGGAGACCCATATTTTCGTAAGGAAGGGACCTCTGGGCCAGCGTTCCACCTTGGAATCACCGGATTTGCTGCCGTGAGGTACTTCCAAAGAGCGGAGGGACACCCAAGGGCAGTGATTGCGGGGAGTTATGGTCACTCTAAAAGGAGAACAGGGATCCCCAGGAATCGTCTCGCGTCCCGCGCAGTGGGATTAGCTGCTGATCAGTTAGGGAGAAAATGCAAATATCATTTTCGTGCTCTCCCCTTGCCCACCGACCGAGAGGGCATTCACACCTGAGGGTGAGCGCTGAGGGGAAAATGAGATGCCCCTTATCATATTCCGAAGTCTGTTTGTGATTTTAAAAAGATGTTAGGAACCTACAGAGGGTTCATAAGGCCAAAACCCTACTGCGCAAATATTGGCTGAAATGTTTGTTTCACAAACAGCTTCCACACCCATTGAACCACCCTATAAATTTTTAACCTTGACCACAAGGATAATCGGGAGAAAACAAGGATGGTGCCAGCTCAACTATGCAGGAAAATGGGTACTTCATGAGCAGAACAGGTCAGCAGCCTGGGTCTTCTCGGAGAGCCTCTTACACGGTTACCTTGCGGTATCAGTCTCCCCACAAGCAAACGCTCCCCTAAGTTTTGGGGTTTTTTTAAAGCTGACCTATAAACAAGCAGTTTGTTCCTGCTTGCTTAGCTGGCATTAAGGACCTACAAAGATGACGTTTGTCATTCTGTTTAATGCTATCTTATTTCTCCACTCTATTCCTGGCCGGTGTGGGGTTTCCGCCCCCTTTCTACTCCCGGGACCCTCCTCAGCCTCCAGCGCTCAAGCACTGCAGGATGCTGGCAGGGACACGCTGCAGTCCGGGCGCTGGGCATGCTCAATGGCCAGGACGCGCTGGGCTGCCGGGGAGCGCGCCTGGGCCTAATGCGGTGAGGGGCGGGGCGAGTTTCCTGGGGAAGCCTGCTGATTGGTGGGGCTGCCTGTCGTTCAAGCCTTGCACTGCAGAAGGGGAGGTGGGGAGAGGGGGTTAGGGTACCAAGGTAGGTTGCAAAGCGTAGTAGGAAAAAAAAAAAGAAGAAGAAGAAGAAGAAGAAGAGGAAGGAGAAAAAGAACCATAGGCGCCATTCAGAGGCGTGCGATACGTGAACTGGGGGATCCGGCATCTACACAGGGGGACTCCCCACCGAAGCCTGGGAACCTCTCATTTTTCCTCTCACCTTCTTGTTCCCTGCCGTCCTGCAGCCTCATCTAAGCCTGGTTAATCTATAATTTGAGTATATATGTTGAATTGAAAGCCCTCCCTCTTTTTCCCTCTGACAGCTTAGTGATGTGGGCACACGTGCCCACTACAAGGCTATAAATAGCAGATATTTGGAAATGGTAGCAAGGCAGCAATAACAGCGACTGAAATTCTGGGGTATAGAGTGCTTTATAGGGGGCGGGGTAGGGAGATGCGGAATAGAGACGCCTGAAGTTAGTGGAAAAGTGTAACTGTGCTTGGTTTTACCCTAGGCAAGAAACAAGAGAGATAATAAAAGGGTTGTTTACTAGTAACAATGTATTCTAGATAAGGCCAAAGGGCTTTTTACAGGTTTGATGTTTAGCGCTGGAACGGGGGTGAGGGAGTACTTCACATTTTGTAGGAAAACAATTCAAATCCATAGATTTTTACTGTTCACATGACTCCGTCCCTACCTTCCCTCTCACCCCAAAAGAAGCTAAATACAGGGACTGTACCGCTATGGGAAACAAAATACCCTGTCCTTTCAGGAAACCAGATTGCTGTGACAAATTCTGTTCAGACCGATGGGTTTCCTAAGGAAGATGACCACTGATCATAGGATGTTATTGCCATTTTTTCTACTTTCTGACGTTTTACCACCGACGTTCAAGGTGGTTAATGTTTATTTTAATTATACTATAGTAAGTTCAATTGTTCTCTACATTTTTTTTATTAATGGGTTGAGATAACTCTGGAAATGCAAATTTACGTTTGGTTTATATAATACACAGAATAGAAAGAAGCTTTTGTGGAATCTAACTGAAGTAATGCCGAGCAGGTACGAGTATTATCCTGTCACCTTACGCTAAATTAGTCTTGTGGTGTATTGTAATGAAATACACTGTATGAAAAATTTACTCGCTGAAAATTCACAGGAACGGAAAAGCAACCTATTACCAAAATACGTTGCTCAATGCTGCCATCTAAGGGACAATCGGAGCCGATTTGCGTAGCACGGTAAAGTGCATTTTAAAAGAGGGCTGAAATGATTCATCAGAATATTGCTTGCTACAGCTATGTTGATATCACAAATACAGTTACGATTCAAGGAGTTAAAATTTTACATGCCATGGGCGCACTTTTGAGCAACATGTCTACAATTCTCTTTAAAGTGGAATTATTGGCCTATGTATGATACTACCAAGAAAATTTTACAAGAGGCAGGGGTGGGAAGCCTGTGGCCTTCAGGCCACATGTGGCCTTCTAGGTCCTTAAGTGCGTTTCAGTCAAAAGGCCACACTTAAGGACCTAGAAGGCCACATGTGGCCTTAAGGCTGCAGTTTCCCCATCCCCGAGTAGGTTATTACATATATCCCTAAAGTGCTTGAGTTGGGTAAAGGTGTAACTAATCATGTGAAAATGAGAAAGCATTTCTTCTGTCAAATAGATGCTTTCCTTAAGATGAATGGGTCAAGGCGAAAGGAGCTGTTTAAACATTGGCATCCCTTAGAATTAATTTAGGCAATTTAGAACAATGCTTGAAGGAAAATCAAAACTAGTGGATTTTATCATTTATGGTTTATTTTTATTTTAAAATAATAGTAATAAATATTTGAATGCCTACTCTGCAAGGCAATATGAAGTATGTAAAAAGAGACAGTGGCTTCTTATAGCTTTGATGGGGTAATAAGAGTGATAGTATAAAATAAAGATAATTGATGACCAAAGTGTGTGTTAAATGTCAAATAAGTGGTATTTACTTAGAGCAGATGGACATCATGGTAGACAAAATAACTAAAGAAATCTTTATGGAGAAGAGTCTTAAGCTTAAACTTGAAGGGTGGCTATAACTCAGATGAGTGAGAGGCAGATTTTTCTCCCATTCAAGTTTTTTTGGAGCCTCTACTTGTGTTTCAGGCATTAGGCTAGGCACTGAGGATTTATCTGTCTAAGGTATGATCCTACCCACAGGAAGATGAGTGAACACAAATACAGAGCACTATAGTCTCTTATGGAAAAAGTAAGCAAAAACGAATGAGATCACATGACAACCCATTGCCTTCTGACTTAAAAATTATCTATCAGTCACAGACAGTACAATTTAATAGTCTGTAAGATATTAATATCTTCTCTTAATAACTTTGTTTTCTCATGTAATTAAAACCTTTCATCCTTTTAGACTGAAAACTGTGAAATGGTAAAAATAATAGTAAGCTGAAAAGCCACATTTGGCTTGATAACTTGCTAGATCAGGACTGTTTAGACCTGGGGATCTTGTTAAAATGCAGGTTCTGATTCAGAAGGCTGAGAGCAGGCTGAGGTGCTGAATTTTAAACACACTGGAGGAGATGCTGGTTCTGGGTAGGCACCACCCTTTCAGTAGCACAGTTGACTGATGATTAATTGAAAGGCACAATGATACGGTGCTGTGAAATACAAGCAGGGTACTTACAGGTTAGTATTATATACATCCAAAAAGAACAAGCGCAATAAAAATTCTATTAATTACTTAACTGAGGCATCACTGTGTTTGGGTCTTCTCTCTTCTCAATCACAGATATCAAATCTTTCTGACAAGCGTGAAGAGTTATTCTCTCTCTTAAATGTTTATGTTAGTGTTTTTCAAGGTGTGATTAAAAATGCATCTTTCTTACCTTATCCAAGTCCTACTGAACCAAAATCTCTTAGGGAAAGATGGACCCCTAGTATGTGCATTTTAAGCAGCATTGCAAGAGATTCTTACTTACACTAAAATTTAAGAATCATTGGCTAAAGCACAAAGGAAATTTTTTTATTAGATACTGCGACAATAGGCAAATGCACAACCTTAAGCAGTAAACGAGGTCTCCAACTGTGGGAAGTTTAGAATAGGCAATGACCCAAGCTTGGGTAAGTCTCAGGGCCTTTAAGAAAAATCAACTCCTGGTAATCAGCTAGTGAGAATCGAGTTCTACCCTCATCTTGATTTCACCCTTCATCTATCCTGGAGAACTTAGGGAAAATAAATGCACTGAGATCTAACAGAATTTCAGAAAGACAGTAATGCCCTCAACTGATGATTTCAAAACATTTTCTGCTTGGGGTATAAAGAAAACATGAGATCAACAGGGATGAGTTTGGAGCAAAGGGAAAAGGTGAAAACCCCATGCCACTATTTAATTTTTTCCATTTTAGAAATTCCAGTTGGTGGTATTTTGAAAAAGTCCCTAGCTGATATTTGTCTGAAAGAATTGCGTTTTCTTTATTGTTTGAATTTTCTTGATTTCCTTAACTATTATACTCTTGTTTTCTTTTAGTCTTGCACGATAAGGATTGGCGTCAATTTGTTATCTTAGATAATGCCGCTAACTCTTATGGTCATCTAATCTAGAGAAAGAAGCCCCAGCTCTTTCTTGTATTCAAAGAGCCAAATGTTTTATCTAGATAAGTACATGCCTAGAAGGCTTTGCAGCCTTTATAACATCTTTTGTTGATTTTGCCCCATTCTTTATCTTAAAGTTATCTTTTTGGTGCAGTGTAGTCTAAAATTTGATAGCAAAAAAATGTTTTCATGATAATTCTTCAACTTCACTAGTCTATTTTTTAATGGGAATTTCAGTAATGGTGAATGTCCTGTGCCCTTTACTTAGTAGCCAGGGCCTGGAGGTAAAACTAGTTGGTTTTACTAATAAAGGATCACTGGGCCACCCGCACCCCTCTCATTTTTCTCATATCTCCTCCTCAATTGCAAGGTTAACAATCATATCTTTTTTTTTTTCCTTTTCTTCTTCCTTTAAAATATAGTTCCGCACATAGGGGCCCATCACTCCAAGGTTCTTCATTTAAAAAAAAGCAAAACTGATTAGAAGCTTAGGAATATTAGCTCTGGGTGCATTGGGAAGACACGAGTTAATCTGAAGTCAAGAAATTTGTAATTACATCCCTACCTGTGGTGTTGTCTGGGGTGGCTATACATGTGGGCAGAGGGTCACTCACATCACGATCACCTGGGTGCATGTTAAAGCTCCCCCCAACCAACCCCTGACCCTACTACGTCACATCCTCTGTAAGTCAATGCGTACTTCCATCATTTCCCACCCCTAGTCCCGTGAGTTTTATGTAAGCTAAGATTTGAAAACTACTGATTGGTCTATCTCTAAAACGGCAGATTATTAATGAGGATATTATGAAATATGTTACAAGTCTGGTCAATAGTTTTATTCTGAAATATTTTACTGCAGTGACTTTAAAACTTTTGACCATGACCTGTACTAAAAAATACATTTACCAACATATATGTGCATCAAGCCCACACACACATACACACAACTAAATACAACTTACCCTTAACTACTTGCAAGGCACTGAGATGTTTCTACTTTTCTCTTTCTTTTTCTCTTCCTTTCTCTCTCTCTCTCCCTCTTTCCCTCCACTCCCCTCTCAATCTTATACTCTTTTTCTTTCAATGCTTGCTAAGATCACTAAATTAATTTCCCAGTATGCTAAAGTGTCATGACCTATAATTTCAAAACATTTCCTCACTATGAGTATTTCTGAATTCAAAAGCAAAACAATGATTATCTCTAGATCCTTGGTTGCACCATTCATAGAACTCCTAAGGAGAAAATTCACAATGTTTCCAGTGGATTTTAGTTCACTTCAATAATATTATTTTTAGTACCAACCAAGAATGATTTTACCACTGCTTTTTTTCTTAAGCTGTAGCCAGTCTGTAACTACTAAGCAATGAAATCTGATGCACTTACAATTTTTCATGCATCTTACAATGGAAATCTGAAGACAGGTGAATGCAAATTAAGAACATTGAATGTAATTCAGTTACTGTTTTTCTTAAAATAGACACTTATTATCACTTCCCATTATTATTTTATTGTAATATTGAGCAAATGTCATTTACTTTATAAAGCATTTGGGGAAAAGAAGTGAGACATTATAAATGCATTTTAAAGGTATTCATGTAACTTTGTATGTGTCAGGGTTTTTTTTGTTGTTTGCTTGGGTTTTTTTTTTTTTTTTTTTGCCTGTATTGTTGATGTCCGAAAGTATGCATCAGTTTTGTATTGAGGCTAAAGGAGAAAGGAAATGTCCTCTTTTATAAAGAAGACAAATTTTAAAAGAAGTATTACTTATTAGTAATTTAAATTATTTGTTGTATTAATAACATTAATTTTATTAATTTAAATTAGTTTTATTAATAACATCAATTTCATTAAAATTAGTAATTTAAATTATTTTATTATTAACGTTGCTTTCATAATTTTAATTTCATTAAAATATTGCTATTTTGTATTTTTTAATTTATCAAACATGAATTTCTCTGATTTCAAGGAAATTAAATTTTAAGGGCTAATTTCCATTTTTTCATTCAAGAGATATTTATTGGGCATTCACTATGTGTCAGTCACTGTTTAGAAGTGAACTAACTAGTCAATGAAAAATGATGAAGAATGTTCCATGCAGAGGAAATAGCCAATGGAAAGGGCCAGAGATAGGAGCAAGTTGGCATATTCACGGAGCATTAGGGAGGTAAGTGTGGTGGAAGCAGGGTGAGAAAGGGGAGAATAGGAGGAAGGAAGCCTAGTGAGATAACAGTGGATAAAATTTAAAGGGATCATGTGGGCCATTTTAAGGCCTTTGGTTTTTACTCTGAATAAGATGGGAAACCACTGGAGGGTGTTTTACAGACATAATCTGACATATTTTAAAGACACTCTAGCAGCTCTGTTGGAAATAGACTGTTGAGGGAGAGGGCAGAGGTAAGGGCAGAAGCAGGTGAATCCATTAAAAGGCTGTTGCAGAAATATGGTCAAAAAATCAGTACAAGGTCATCAATACAAGGTGAGAAGTGGTCAAATTCTGAATATATTTTGAAGGTGGCATCAGCAGGATTTGCAGGTGGTTTGGATGTGATGTGGAAGAAAAAGAATGAAGGATGACCCGAAGTTTTTTTACCTGTACAACTGGAAAGATAAAGTTCCCATCAACGGAGACAGTATGTAATTTTCTATTGCTGGGTTAAAAAACTACTCCAAAGGAAGTATCAGAAAAATCAACCATTTGATTATGGTTTAGGACCCTATTATGCCCTAGGACCCTGTGGATCAGGAATTCAGACGGGGTACAGTGGGGATGGCTTATCTCTGTTCCATGATGTCTGGGGCCCCAGATAGGGTGGTTAAATGGCTGGTGGTGACTTGAATGGTTGTAGCCTGAATCATTTGGAACTTTCTTCACTCATGTGTCTGGCATCTGGGCCAGGATGATTGATGGCTAGATCAACTAGAATATTTACACCTGGTCTCTCCATGTGTCTTGAGCTTTTCACAGCACGGAGGCTCGATTCCAAAGGTGAGTGTCTGCAGAGAGACCATCTCAAGAGCAGACATGCCAAGAGGGCACTTCCAGAGAGCAGGTGTTCCAAGAGAACCAGGAAGAAGTTGTGTAGCGCTTGAAACTCGGACTTGGGGGGGAGTGGGGAGGTAAGGGCAACATACATAACCTAAACATCTGTGCCCCCATAATATGCTGAAATTAAAAAAAAAAAGAAGAAGAAGTTGTGTAGCCTTTTATGATCTCACTTCGGAAGTCACAGAGCTTCATTTCCCCTGTATGTACTCTATCGGTCAAACCAGGCACAAGCCCAGCCAGATCAAAGGAGAGGGAACCTAGACCACAGTTCTTAATGGGAGGAGTATAAAAAAATTTGTAGCTTTTTTTTTGTTAAAATAGGATTGGAAGACTGCGGATGAATAGGAATGTAGGAGATGGGGAAGAAGATCGGGAGTTCTGTTCTAGACATGTTGAGTTTCAGGGGCTTGTTGAAGCTCTGAGTGGAGATATCAATTAGGCACTTGTATATATGCAACTGCAGTTGAAAAGATGAGTCTAGGATGAAAATGTAAGTGTGAAGTTTGTCAGCACAGAGTGGGATTTAAAGCCTATGGTACTGGGTAAAATCCTCAAGGGAGAGAACTTCGATAGAGAAAGGAATACGACCAAGATGCCAGCAAAGGAGACTGAGAAGAACAACCAGTAAAGTTGCTCTCTTTTAGGCAAAGGGAGAAGAGCATGAACAACTGGGTCACTCACTGCTGATGGTGAGGTCAGAGGGAGACTTGGGATTGTCATGGGCTTTAGCGTCACTGTGTTTGCATTATGTGTAAGGCAGATTGGCATTGGTCTGACGTGCACACAAAATGTTTAGGATATGATTGGATTCTTCAATGAAATCATAAGAGTTCAACACACTCCTCAGCTGTATACAGTAAATCTGTAGAGTTTATATGGATGATTATGGCAACACGTTTCATATTTCATAAATAACCTTAACTTGAAAAATATGCTGTGAAGATAGAGATACTAAAGTATATTGTATGTTATATTTAGTTAATTCTCACCATGTACTTTAGCATTCCTCCCTCTGAGATTAGCCTTCTAAGCATTCTTAAAATTTTGGGAGAGAAGGAGAGGGAGAGGGGGATATTCATAGAAAAAATCACCAAGGTGACCCACTCTATTTTTATGAAAATGTTTATATTTTAGATAAAGTTTATTTCTAGAAATCTATTTCTAGAATTATTAGACTTTACTGATTTAAAATTTTCCCAAATAACAAATAATCGTTTTCCCTTTTATTTTGAATTACTTTAAAAAATTAATGTAAGGTAATTTAATGCATTCAAAGGACAAATATCTGTTCCTATGCCTGATTTTAAGTTGGAAAATATGGAGTAAAATCTTATGTAAAATGCATCAATAGCAAACAATATAATAATGTAAAATAAAAATTACTGTATCATTGGCAGAGCACACAATTTATGAAAGTGTAAAAATCATAACTCTTAGAATCTTTATAGAACTACAAAATACAGTTGGCCCTGGAACAATGAGGGAGTTAGAGGGAGTTAGCACCCCACAAAATAAAAAATCTGAATACAACTTTTGACTCCCTAAAAACTTAACTACTAATAACCTACTGTTGACTGGAAGCCTTACCAACAACATAAACAGTTGATCAATCTGTATTTCATGTGTTATATATATTATATATTCTGTATTCTTACAATAAAGGAAGCCAGAGAAAAGAAAATATTAAGAAAATCATAAGGAAGATAATCTATTTACTATTTATTAATGTAAATGCATCATCATAAAGGTCTTCATTCTCATCATCTTCACATTGAGTAGGCTAAGGAAGAGGAGGAAAAGTCTTGCCATCTCAAGGGTTGCAGAGGTAGAAGGAAATCGTGTTCAAACCAGTGTTGTTCAAGGGTCAACTGTATACCTAAACACAATCCTGTGGATTATGAAACTTAAATTACTTTGTTTTAGTTTTGCCATTTTTTCATCATGGTATATAAGCAAAACGAAGCAAATACAGGTACAACTTGTTACACATCAACTGAGAATGGCAGGTGACCCATCCCACCTCTGTCCTGTGGTGGTCTGCCCACTCCCCCAGGTGACCCTGCTTGTGCATGTGGACATTTGCTCGGATTAATAGTGCTTCCCACAAAATCGCTTGCTCTCTTTCAGTTTGTCCAAGGTGGGTTGTGGTTTATTTGTTGGTAACTCAGAGCATTTAAAAATTGCCCAAACAAAAGCATTTCTTTTCTCTCACAACAGACTTTTCACTTTTTCTCTTCCCTGTTTTCCTTCCTTCCACATTTCAACTGACTCTATAGTGAAACACGAGGGGTGGTTCAGGACCACGGAGAGCGCAAGGAAGGGGAACTACCAAAATGTTTTAGTCATGTAGACCAGGGGAAGAGATGATCCTGGAAGTGTTTCTGGACAACTTTCATTTCAAGAGCATCATTGTAAAGAATAACAGTGGAATTATGACTCCCCGAAATTTGGGGGGAGTGATTTTTCTGGACATTCTAAACTTCTCCATTGAATTCCATCTAATAGCAGATGAGAGGACACTGAAAGTAGGAATAGCCATAAGTTTGCAGTGCAGAATTTATAGTTTGCTACTATTTATGTAAAGTTTCACATTTTTGACAGTTGTGGGACTGACCAGTCCACCATAGAAGAGAATTAAATCGTGTAGAAACAGCAGAGTTTAGAGCAGATGAGTGGGGTACATGCATGCGGCTGCAGTTCCCGAGGTCTCTAGAACTGCCCCGCAACCTGCAGCTCATCTTTCAATTCTGTGAACTACCCAGAATCTTTTCAATAATTACCCTCCTCCCTTTTTAATTTTCCTTAAGTTAGTTTCATTTGAGTTTTGTTACTTGCAACTGAGGGTTGCAAGTAACAACCTACTAATACAGATAGATAAACAAAGAGAAGAAGGGGAATTCTAGGCTAGGAGTACAACAAGATTACAGGCATGGAGGCAGGAATGTGGCATAGGGTTTTGTGGGACACTGAGAAAACCAGCTTAAGACAATTGAGGGGTTTGTAAGGAAGATATTTAAGCAACTTCTCTATACTACAATGGGGCAGGAGTATAAATTCTTTCAGCCTCTTCAGAGGGTGGTTAAACCAGAACTATAAAAATTTCAAATGCATATGCCATTTGAGCCAGCAATTCCACCTCTAGAAATGAATTCTATGGTAATAATCATACAAAGATATTTACCGAAATGTTATCTTGTCATAGAAAATGACCGAAAAACAACATACATACCCATGAATAGAGAACTAGCTAAATAATTTATAGTACCTTTACATATTAAAATACCACCTACCCATTAAAGATAATTTAGTAGATTTATATGTGCCAATATGGAATAATCCCCACAGGAAAAAAATCGAGGTGCAGAAGTGCATCATAAATATTCTCATTTATGTATTTTTTAAAAAAGCACGTGTATGTTTTCATATACGTAGAAAAATTCTAGAAGGACAAACAAGAAATATTAGGAATGGTTTTCCCTGGAAAAAGGACTAACTTTTTGTTTTTTATATTCTCTTATATTTCTTGTTTGGGTTTCTTAAACCACACTCATGTATTACTATTTGAGTTAAACCACTATAACTAAATATGATTAAAGTATAAAAGAATGATGTACATACCTTAAAGATGTATATACATAGTTATCACTTGCTTAGGAATTGTGACGTAGGCACTGTTTTAAGCCCTCTACATATATTATCCCACTCGATCCTCACAGAGACTCTATGAGGGAGATGATAGCCTCAAATTGCAGATGAGGTTGCTGAAACTCAAAGAGTAAAGATGCTACGCTTCCATACTCTGCTCCAAAGCCCTAGTGTTTAACCGTACTCCCTTTTGCAACCCTGTGTTGAACTGACTTTGCTGTAATATCCCCAAGGAGAGATTTCTGTAGATAAAAACTAAATTTTCTTGTAGGTAGTCTATCAGTGACATCCAATAAAAACTTCATAATGGCTAACAAAACAAGTCACTAAATAAACTTTTCATTCTGCATGAAGTGCTTAGATTGGGTAAGTGCTTAAACTGATGGTAAAAGATAAGCACCACCTCATACGTTTCATCAGAGAGCAGTACAGAACAAATGGTTTCTCTCTCCAGCAGTGGGAGCCACTGAATCAGGACAATGACACAGTTGGACTTTCACGTTAGATCACTTGGTTCACTCGGCTCTGTCACTTAATGTCATTGTAAATGTAGACAACTTATTTAAGCTCCTGCATGCCACAAATATCAATAACATGGGAATAATAATAGCATCTCATTGAATTGTTCTGGGGTTTTAAACAGATAACACTTGTATTATCAATGCTCAGTACATATGAGGCATCCTCCTCATTATCATTGTTGCCCTCAACTATGTGTTTTGAAGGGATGGAATTAGTTGCACCATTCCTCGTGTCTCCACCCCTTGATCCCTCACTCTGCTGCACAAGAGGGCTTAGCATATAGTGGTGGAATTACAAAATCTTCACAGAAATTTCATCTTTAAAGAGGATGCAGGAGTTTGCCAGCTTGACTTTCACCTTAACTTACTTTATTTTTCTTAAGCGTCACAATATCACCAGATATGCTTTATATTTCTGTGTTCTCTAAGAGTGTAGAATGCCTGATCTCTTCCCTGCTGTCTTTGGGTGAGCAATAAATCTGAGTTAAATAAAGGGGGCTGAAGAAAGTATTCTAGGAATGGGACTATGTGAATGGTGGTAGAAGTCACAGAGAAAAGCAAGCATTCCATGTGGAATGCAGTAAAGGGAACCTGAGGTCATGTCCATAAAGAGATCCTGCATTTAAAGCATTCAGCGTCCAGTGACCATCACCACAGCCATTATGACAAGTGGTGACTACAGCTCTTGGAGGGGAGGAAGACTACCCTCTTCATCTGAGAAGCATTCAGAACATCTAGTACCACACTATAGCAGGCACTCAGTATTCAATTGCAGAATGGAATGTCATTAAATAACCTTGTAGGCCCACATAGATGATTTTAAGTATGGATCCAAAAGTTTGAACTTATTTTGTCAGTAATGAGGAGCCTTTGGTTAGACCGACGGGGGAAGTTGGGGAAGTAACATGAGCAGATCTGGGAAAGAGAATAGAATGGCAACCTTGGGCAAGGGTAGGCTAGTCAGGAGTCTCTTTCAATAGGTCAAATGAGATCATGAGGGTTTCAGGCTTGTATGGTGGACATAGAGAAGAAGGAATGGGTGCAAGAAAAAGTTCACAGGAGCAGATAATGGGTTGTGAAAACAGATGGGACGTTTGGGACAATGGTAAGAGAATAGTTGAAGATGATTGGTTTTAATCCTGAGTGTCTGGTAGGCTGGAGAGATACCTACTGACTCACCCCCTGACCCCAGAAACTTTATTACTCAGAAAAAAGCATCCAGAAGTCAGTATATTTATGCCAGTTCCCTACCCCCCAAGTCCACAAGGGTGATGCAGGTGTCAGATGGATGCTGCACACCAAATGGACTGCAGTACAGGAGAGAGGAGTCCAGGGCCACAGGCCCAGCAAGCGGCAAACTGCGGGCCCCTTGACCCGCTTAGTTTCCTCTACAACCAGCTGCAGAAGCTGCTCAGTATTGGGAGATGCATTGGCCTGAGTCTGGCCGCTCAGCAAGAAAGTTGAGAGACTGATCTTGCTTCAGGCCCATGACGGATACCCCTTCCAACACCATTCTTTTAAAGTTCACACATCTGATGACATTTCAGTTATAACTGGCCTGAACTGACTTTCTTTTCTTTGCCAAAACCTAACCTAATTATTTTTTTCTTCGCATTCTCCTTATTCACGAACTCAAATTGTTGGTAACTTTGAGAGCATTGGTTGTCTTAATGTCATTTCCCACCAGTAATCATGTGACAAGTTCATTTCTGTAATGAGCACATTGAAATTATTTTTCTATCTTCTAAAATAACATATTGTCATGAACAGTTTCCTAGCATCTGCCATCTGTAATCTCACTTCTTATCTAGTTTAGGGATTCTCATTTCTAAAATAAAGATTAGTGTATACATAAAACAATATAGTTATTATACTTTTCATCCAAACTTTAAAAATGAATTTAATATTTTACTTCTTCATTCCTCTAGGTAACATAGGAGTATTTTGGAAATTTTTATACTGTATTAATTGAAACATATCAAGGTTCATTGATTTCTAAAGACCATGAAATAAACCTACATAATAGAAGGCAAAAGTAAAGATTAAAACTTGCAATTTTTTATTCCATGCCATGAATTCTAGCTTAGGCTATTTTTGGGAAATCTATACTGTGGAGAGAAAAGGTTATTTGAAGAGTTGTTGCTATATTTGTTTCTGGCAAAACTAAAGCTTTTTATTCCAGTTCCTCAACAAATGGAAGACTGAATTTTCCAGGAGTTCTTCAAAGAACAATTTTTAGGGCTCTGGCTACCAAAGGTTAATTTTTATCTTTCTAAGTTATAATATATTCATGGGTTCTTTAGACATTAAAATAAAGGTCAACAGTTTGGGGTGGAGGCGTAGAAAATAATAGAGGCCATTTATAGCTTTAGAAGTTTTTTTTTTTAATTTTTAAATTAATTGTCCCCTGTTCTGTGTCTCTAGTTTGTGATATGATGCTGATGACACATCTATTAGTATATAGGTGAAGCTGCCTTTGCCAAAGCTTCTGGCTTCAGCTAGGAGCTGGATTCAATAACGTTATGCTGACTTGCAGGCTACAAAGCCTTTGATTAAGGGTCATGACATCTGGCACTCGATCTGATGTCAGTAGCTGATGTTCTTTTCACCTTCTTCTCCGTGAACTTCTTAACTTAGTATTTCTAAGGATTTTATACAGTGCCATCTTGCTGACTTAGACTAGGCAGTGACAAATTTAATGTTACTTCACCTCTGCTAGGGTGAATTCAAGACCCATCACTGTGCCCAGAAACCCAATAGCATATTTGTGAATATTCCGAACTGCAAGCCTGGTTGCATTAACAAGAACGGTATGGAAATGGTGAAAAAAGACAAGCTGTGCAAAAATTTATCAATTCATCTTGAGGAGAAGGTTACCTTAGAGGTCATAAATTTCTTTTATCTAAAGACTCTTAGAATGGCTTAAGAAACAGCCTATTTATGGTCTAGGACCTACACCTTTTAATAAAAGGATTTGTTCTGTAAAATTTGAATGCAGTCAAAAGGCCACACTTATGGATCTAGAAGGCCACAGGTTCCCCACCCCTGGTCTTGGCTAAGGGATGAATAATCTTTTAAACTGTGCCTCATATCCAAGATTCTGTTGTTTACAGGTTACAAACAAAAGATAGAAAGCACAGGTCTAATGCTTTTTTCTGATCTCAATGTTTTTAAAGGGCAACTTGCATTTTGGTTCATTTTTCACTGAAGCAAAATAACAATTTACATTTCAATTGTGGTTTTCCCTAGACACACTAAAATGAACAGTTCTTTGAACATGTCATCCTATCAGCATTTTATACAGCTAATTTTTCCAGTGTCTAAAATGGTGTGACATATCATCTATACCAGCGTCGTGATACTACTTTTGTCTTGTGAAAGAGTGCATAATGAGCTATATACTCCTAGTGATCAGTTTACTCCCTGAGCTTAAGAGCAGCAAACGTCAGAAGTTATATTAATTCTTTGGGGATGGGTTCATTTGGTCAATGTCATCAAAGGACTTTCTGAGAGCTAAAAATTAGTCCAGTTATTGGCTTAAGTAAAATGCCTGGAGGGTTAAAGTAAATAATTGTTCAGTTCAGTCACAGACAGTTGATCTGGTAGGCCTAGTTGATGGTGTTCTAATCAATGCATTATAGTAGTAGTCAATCAAAAATTACTTACTGGGCACTGATCAGGTACATTACACTGATACTCAGTAGGGAGCCAAGAGGCAATAACCCGCTATGGCATTAGCTAAATGAAGACATTTGCTGAGCAACCATAAATCGGAAGCTAATGGGGTAAACATTTGCCCTTATGAAGTATCAACCTGTAACCATGTAGCTGAATGACCCAAACGCACAGATCTGTTCTTAATTGCCCAACCAAGCAGGGATCCAAAGGGTCCAAAACTTACCTATCTTTAAATTGGAGCTGTCTCTGCCTGGGGGACGAGAGAAGGTACAGAGGGTAAGGCTGGCAGTTAAATGACATTGTAGACTTAACCTTTCTCGAAGGGAGAAACTCCATTAATGTTTGCACTGGAAGCATCTGGGAATTGAGGTGATCATACAAGTCAGATTCCTCGGACCCACACGAGACCTAATACATGCAAATCCAGCATGAACCTTTTTAACAAGCTCTTTAGTTAATTCTGAGGTAGGTGGTGTACAGGTCACACATTGAGAAATACACTTTACAGTTTCACATATATCCCTAGGTCTTTCCTGTTTGTATTGGTAAAGTATCAGGTTACATAAAGGCTAAGTTTAGAGGTATAAGAATTCAGCATGATGAAATAATTTTCGGGTATTATTTCTGTTATTGTTTGTCTTATTTCTTTAAATCAGAAATTGCACATTTCTGACCTGCTGTCCAGATGTGATTGGTCTGTGGGACATCTTTTTAATTGGTCCAAAGAGTATTTTTAAAATTAATTGCCACCATTAAACATTAGAAGATGATACATCAAAGTCTGAAATTCTAGCTTCTCTTTAAAAATCAGATGACCTGAGAGCACTGGGCCCCGATTTCCATGTGGCCTCAGTCAGCTAAAATTGACAAGCAGCTGCCCCTTTCAAGGGCCAGTTTGCCATAATCCCCTGAGTCCAGATCATCTCCCTGACACCATGGCCAAATGTCAGTTGCCATTTGTCACCACGATGCTTCACATGCTTTCTTCCACCAGGCCCACTTGACTCATTTATATCACCTGCCTAGATCCTCTAGGCACTTGAGTTTATGACCCCTGTCTAAAGGGTACTTCAAAACCAATCGCTTTTGAACAGTATCTGATGATGAAGACAGATATTCCACATTCAGACTTGTTCCACTGCATTCCCCTGGGATACCCATACTATGCTCCTGGGCAAAATCGGGGCTAATTCATTTAAAGAATACCCATTAATCAAAAGAAGGTCCAATCTAACTCAAGTCTTTCTAAGAGGCTACACAATTTGCCATGTCTAATTGATGTGCATATTTTATGTTGTGAGTATTTTCTACAGCAAAAGGCAAGATAACTGCTTAAGAGGCTGTTGTTTTTTACAGAAAACACGGTTGTTTACAGTATTGTACCAAAAATTTAAATAATCATTTTTAAAAACACTAAAGAATTCATCCATGTGTAATGATGATGTGTCAATGTAGGTTCATCAGTTGTAACAAATATACACTCCGATGGGGGTGTTGGTAATGCGGGAGGCTCTATATGTGAAGGGGCAGGGGAAATGTGGGAAATCTCAGTTCTTTCCTCCTAATTTTGCCATGAACCTAAAACTGCTCTAAAAAAATTCTTAAATTTCATCTGAAACCAATCACATGTGCTTAATAGCCCAGGAATATTCAGCAGTCATCATGTCCTATGTTTCTTCCATTCCATAAAAGATTAGTTAAAAATATTTCATATCATGTCTCGGTAGAACTTTGAAAATTGAACATGTTGCCTTTTCCCAAGATCAAATATAGCTTAGCATTGGAAAAATAAGCCTTCTACCTCATTATTTTCACTCCCTTGATTATGTGCACTGAAATAAGTCTCAAGAAAATTCAAGGTAACAATCTGTTAGTAAAATATTAAGTTGAGGTTTAAGTTTGAAAGCTACATGTTATGGTTATTATTTTTCCTGCAATTTGGATCTCTCTTTTAGCTAGGGCAGCTGAAGATCTGTGGATGAATTCATGGTGATTTAGGTTTGAATTTCAAGTCTCTCACTTTTTGGCAGTGTGAACTCGAACTAGTTGCTTTGTTTCTGACTTTCTCTTTCCTTATCCGTAAAATGGGATAATAATCCTACCTCATAAACTCATTAAGAGGATACATGTAGTTTGACGACTAAAGTATATGGCACAGATTCAATAAATGATAGCCTTTATTTTAATCAGTGAGAGAAAATTACTTTCTGCACTGAGTAAACAGTATTTTCATAAGACCTAAGAAAAAGTCCTTTAAAAAGAAAGTAGTAAACACTTGTTTCAGTTTTTCTTTCAAGCAGCTTTATTCACCCAACAAAAGAAAAGGTAAATGAATTTCTTTTCCATGACAAAGTATTGTTTAGGCTAATAGCTAGGCATCACTCCTACCTAAGACCTCGTCTTGCTCAGTCTTAGATTGCATATGTGCAGACTCTAAAGAATTCCACAGAAAAGTAACTAGTTTTTTTTTTTTCAATTAACTTTTACTTTTCAAAGTAAGATCTAAAAAGCTAGTAACACAGATCAAAAAGGGGCTGCCAGAAAGTTAGCTGGTGTGTCAAAGAATTGTGTTGAAGGAATGGGGCCTGTGACTGGTCCAGGAAGGTGAGCAAACAGCACCCCCAGCATCAGATATTTTCTCTCCTCCTCCAGGCTTCTGGCACCCCCCTCCTCTTCCGTCTCTGCCACTCCAGCTCCTGATTTTCTCCGCAGAGCAGAAAATGCAATTTGAACGATGACAAGGTTGATATTACAGTTGACTTTTCTTTTAAGCCCTTACTATGTGCCAGCCTTTGAGCTATACATTTTATTTGCCTCACCTCAATGAATCTGACAAAGACCCACAGAGAAAGGAACTATTGACCCATATCAGAGGTTGGTCAGATCACCTGGTCCCCAGGCTGGGGCTGGGACTGAAGCTTGGGTTTGTTAGGTTTCAAGCTACTTATAAATGTAATAGTGATTAGTAGTGTTTTATATATTTTTTAAAAACAGTTAATGAACTTTTTATATTTTTCCTATTAAAAATAAGTAACTTATTCTTTGCTTAAGTTGGTTCCACAATTATCGACTTTGTTTAATTTTATTTTTTTCTTTTTTTCCCCCCATGACTTAACTGGCTCTCAATGGATAGAAATGTTTTAAGCTTTTGCACTGAATTGTTTTGCTTTTATAATTATGCATTATTCTATAATTTAGGAGTTTTCTTTGTCCAGAGCTGTGATTACCTTTTATAGACATCATAACACAAGACATCTTTGTTAAGTAATTGCGAGGTATATTTAGTTTACTGACTAGTTCTTGGTTCTAATTTCTTCATTCTGAAATACAGCAAAGCTGTATATTTTATTCCTTCCAATTTTCTATACTATCAAAGCTTTAATAAAATCAATATGAATTTTTTAAATGTTAAAAATTATGGTTATTCTTTATCTGTATCTCAAAACTTTACCTTTCCTTTGGCTCAGCAATTCTTACTTCTAGTCACATTTTCATATCTTATTGCCTTCTTTGGTTTTTCTCTAATATGCTATTTACTTTTTATTCTAGATCTTAGAATTTTAAGATTCTAAGCCCTAAGCCCGAAGAGACTTTAGTAATAATTTCATGTTATTCTGTCAACTTATAGTTGAGAAAATTAAGTTTCAAAGGATTTGAATGGCTTACTCAGGGCCACGTAACTAGTGGTAGAACTGAAAATCATATTCTATGAACCTTCCAATTTTCTATACTTTCCTGCTCATTGGGAGCCAATAACATTAGAAACAAAAACTTCTATTAGGCCCACAAATAGCTTTATAGCTTTAAGTAACAATAATTTTTACTATAGCCTATTAGACCCATACCTCCCCCCACTCTCCCCTTCAACCCACTCTGAGATATCTCATCTCCCTTTGGCTTATATCATATTCAATCAATTAATTTTAAGGTTCTGGGATATTATTTAGTCAAATGAATTTACTTTTGTTGGGATGCTTGTTCTTTTGTGCACACAAAGAAAGGAATGTTTGAGTCAAATTGGCAGTTCAACTCAAAGGTCTGAATGTTTTCAACCCTCCAAAATTCATATGTTGAAATCTAATCCCCAATGTGTTGTTATTAAGATGTGGGCCTTTTGGGAGGTGACTAGGTCATGAGGGTAGAGCCTTGTAAATGGGATTGTGCCCTTATCAAGAGGCCTGAGGGAACCCGTTTTGCCCCTTTTTGCCTTTCCATCTTGGGAGGATGCAGCAAGAAGGCACCATCTATAATGCAGAGAGCCCTCACCAGAAACCATATCTGCTGGTGACTTGACCTTAGAGTTCCTCAAGCTTCCAGAACCCTGAGCTATAAATTTCTGTTGTTTATAAATTACTCAATCTAACATATTTTGTTATAGCAGCCCATATAGACTAGGACAGGGCCAACTTACATTCTATTTTTTAAAATCTACTTTGTATTCTACTTAATATTTGAATATGCAGTCTAGAGTTGCTGTCAACATTTCCTCACAACTGAGCCCCATGGCACTTGGATGTTGCCAACTTAAAATAGTGCACTATTTTAGATTTATCCTGGAAATTTCAGATTAATATTTTTTTCCTTAAAAAACAAATCTTTGTTTTTCTAAAAGAAATGCATACTAAAGCAAAGGGGCATCTTTGTCTTGCAAAGGGGCAATGTGTATCAAAATGACTCAGAAAAAAATGTGTGTATATCTACATATTTGGGTGTATGGATTAGTCCATTTTAAGCTGCTATAGCAGAGTATCACAGACTGGGTAATTTATAATGAACAGAAACTTATGTGGCTTGTGGTTCTGGAGGCTGGGAAGTCCAGGATCAAGGGGTTGCATCTGGTGACGGCCTTCTTGCTGCATCATAACATCGTGGAAGGTATCAAATGGGTGAGAGAGTGAGAGAGGGCAAGAGGGGTATGAACTCAATTTTATAACAAACCCGCTCCTGAGATAACCACTTTAATCCATTCACGAAGGGGGGCCCTCATGCCCCAAACACCTCCCATTAGGCCCCACCTCCCAATACTGTTACATTGGGGAT
>NW_012142745.1:8692198-8700963 GCF_000956105.1 Propithecus coquereli
CAAGATCCTCTGTCTCTAGCTCCCTCCAGTCACCACCCAGGACTGCCATTTGCTGGTGGAGAAATTGACCTATTGACCTTCAACTGAAATTCATCCTGTCTCAAATGTTCCTTCAAGGGCCTTACATTGTAAACATGTAGTGTCTAATTGTGGATGGGAAGGCCTTTTGAAGGGATTTTTAATTATTAGCAAGTAGTGGCAGAGATGCAGCTGTTTGTGCAGCTGGGTTTGAATGTGCTCACATATGCCCAAAGGGGTCCTAAAATCATTTTCATGGCATAGGCAGACTGGAAAGCTAAGCCCAAATGCCTGAGTTGTCTACTACTGCTATCATCACAGCCTGATTTCCCATATTTTAATGCAAGTTCCTTTTTGAACATTTTTTCCTAGCAGAACATTCAAAGCTCTTCCTTTTCTAAGAATTCATTATCTAAACTAGTTTTTCATAAAGCACATATACAGTATTCATAAAACATTTTGCCAAATTTTAGAAGATGTGGTTTAGGAAGGCTCCTGTGAGTGAGGTTTCAAATGGGTTATAAAAAATGAGGTTTGGCAGTTAGAGTAAAATTATTCACTGTAGTCATGGAAGCATCAGAATTTTAGTTGATATAAAAACAGAAGTGGCAGTTGCAGATGTAAAAAAATATTTTTAAAGCAATGATTATTAAAATAAACTGCTTACTTAGGATTTATTATTTGAAGAAAACAGGGTCTCTCAAACAATATTCTACTATTATCCTACGAACATAGAACAATGGGACATCTGTAAACCCAGTTTAATTTTTAGATAATAATCATAATGAGTTAAAACAAGATTAAGGAAGATTTATCCAAAACACTCAATAGACAAATACTTCCTAAAATAGAAAAATGTAGAAAATTGAAAGAAACACATCATTGAAAATAATTCTGAAATGGATAGTAAATAGTTGTTATTTTCATTGTTATAGTTTAGATAATGAATGAAACAATGAAAACTTTATGCAAATACGCACATGAGTAAAAACAAAACTAGCTCTTATATGGGCAATGATACATCTGGTACTAGACATTTAATATTCAGAAATAGAAATAATGCAGTAGGAAGTTTGAACCATTAATCCTTCTGCCCACTAGCTACATGAGCTTTGGCAAATTATTTAGACTCTCTGACCTTCTGTCTCCTCATTTGTAAAATGGAGAAGTGCCTGGCATTTGTAAAATGTAGACACTCAACAAATAGTAGCTAATAGTAATTAAAATAACAGTTAACAAGTGTTGAGTGTTTATTGTGGACCAGGCACTTTGATAAAAGCTCTAAATGCATTATCTCACTTAGCTAGTAGAGGTCATGCTGCCATTAACAGTGAGCTCTTATAGGATGTTAGATGAAGGAGTGAATAAAATTTTAAAGTCTACTAAAATAATTTTGAGTTGTAGGAAAATCAAATTGGTATCTGAAGGTTTTAGCAGGAGAGGAGGATCAAGGGTTGTGTTAAAATTCAGGGTATTCTGAGTGTTCCTTAGCTGCTTCCCTTCCCTCGCTGCTTGGGGGTTACTAAGCCTCTTGCTCTCCCACTGAAGCACTGCCATTTCTGGTGCTGAGATGACTATGACCACCAACCATATCTCTAGATCATCCTGAGAGCCCAAGTTCCAGGAGAGAGCCTTTGACTAACAGATTTCCATGTTACATTTCTAATCTCTGGGAGGAGGGAGAAGGAAGATCTTGTATACCATCTTCTATGATGGGAGAAGACTACTCCCTAGGAAAACATTAAGACAATGCATGAGAAGAGAATGAGGTTTCATTGGTTTAACGCCCCTAAGTAGGAAATAAAATGATCTGTTCATGGTGTGACTGGAAATCGGGGAATGGCTGATCTAGGGTTAGGAGTTTAAGCATTAAATTGTATGTATTAAAATTCTTGCAGAGTAATGCAAATTATTTTATTGTTATCACAGCTCTTTTCAGCTCCACTAGATTGAGAGTTGATTAATAAAAATTGATATGCAATTATAATAATGTCCATGATCATATCAGGATAATTAACCTTGGCAAGTTTACTTGCAAATTCATTGCTCCTATTTGTAGTTTTGGGAAAACGTTATTACTGACAGGACTTTTCTCATTGACTGTATAGCAATCTCAATCATGAAAGATTCTTAATTCTACACGAAAAACCACTTGAGTTCTAAAGCACACATTTCCATATAAAGCCTTGAAGAAAAATCATTATAAGAATTTCTAAGATGTGTCTTAGTCTGTTTTGTGTTGTTATAAAGGAATGCCTGAGGCTGGGTAATTTATAAAGAAAAGAGGTTCGTTTGGCTCGCATTTCTGCAGGCTGTACAAGCAGCATGGCACCGGAACCTGCTTCTGGTGAAGGCTTCAGGATGCTTCCACTCATGGAAGGAGATGAAGGGGAGCAGGCATCGCATGATGAGAGTAAAGAAGAAAAGAGAAAGAGGGGAGGGAGATGCCAAGCTCTTTTTAACAATCAGTTCTCATGGGAATTAATAGAGAACTTACTACCATGAGGATGGCAGCACCAAGCCATTCATGAGGGGTTTGCCCCTAGGACCCAAACATCTCCTCTTAGGCCCCACCTACAACTCTGGGGATCAAATTTCAACTTGGCAGGGCCAAACAAACCATATCCAAACCATAGCAAATTGCTAATAGATTGCATTTTCATTATTTAATTATTTTAAAAGTAGGACATACTATTCTCCATATTTTACATCCATAGTCTACAGCTAACCTTTCCATCATCCAAAATTCTCCACTCCATTTAGTCCAGTAGCCACATTGTAATGCTTGAATCCCAAGAATATTGGACATGATGGTATACACTTTCACTCTTTACTATTGATCAAAATAATACTCTGCTAAAATGCCATATAAAACATAAATCACCCTAATGATTCCTCAAAATATTGTTCTCACTTCACATTTTTTTGTTTTTATGTTTGGCCTGGCATGCTCTTCCATTCATCTCAATAGGTCCAATTCCACTCACTTACACATTAAGGGTTATTCAAATAGCAGCTCCACAAAGTACTCTCTCATCTCTCTAGCTCCAGCCAGTATACTCTTCCTATAAACTCCCAAATTAATTTAACTTCGTGTAAAGCAGATAGCTATGTCTATCTGCTTTCATTGATATTAATGAAGATCCCTTTGTTTCTTTACAAGACTAGCAGTTTCTGGAGTAGGGAATCCGTATCTGATGGCACAAGAATAACGCCTGAGCATAGCAGATGGATGGGCAGACCCTGGGTAGAACTGCCCTGGTCACTCTTTACTAGGCCTTATACATAAGTGACCATATGAGTCCACAGACTGGTTATCTTTTCTCTTTGAACAGCTTTAAGGTAGAATTTACATACCAAAAAAATTCACCCATTGTCTCGTATAGTGTGTCTGTGTGATTTTTCTTGTAGAGTTGGGCAACCGTCACTGTAATCCAGTTTTAGAACATTTCCATCATTCCAAAAAGTTTTCTTATGCCCATTTAGAGCTTACTGAGCTCCTACTCCTAGTCCTAAACAATCACTGATCTGCTTTTTGTTTCTATAAATTTGCCTTTTCTGGGCATTTCATATAAATGGAATCACACAGTACGTAGACTTTTGGGTTTGGTTTCTCTCAACATATTTTTGAGGTTCATCCAAGTTATAGGATAACTTAGCAGTTTGTGCCTTTTTTATTGCTTTTTCCATTAACAGTTGATCAGCATTTGAACTGTTTACAGTTTTTGCCTACTATAAATAATACTGCTATAAAATTTGCAGGCAAGTCTTTTGTGGATAGATGTTTCATTTCTCTTGGGTAGATTTCTAAGAATGGAATTGCTGGGTTGTATAGTAAGTGCATGTTTAAATTTCTAAGAAACTGCCTAACTATTTTCCAAAGGGGCCACACTATTTAACATTCCCACCAGCAATACATGAGCATCATATAACAGTTCCTTCACATTACTGCCATAACTCTGTCTTTTTTTTATTATAGTCACTCCAGGGGGTGTGGAATGGTACCTCATTGTGGTTTTAATTTGCATTTTCCTAATGACTAATGCTGAGAACATTTTCATATATCTATTATTAATAGTTATTCATACATCTTCCTTGGTGACGTATATATTCAAATCTTTTGCCCACTTTTTAATTGAATTGTTTATCTTGTTCTTTTTGAGTTGTAAGAGTACTTTAAATATTCCAGATGCAAATCCTTTATCAGTTATAAAATTTGCAAATGTTTTCTTCCAATCTGTAAAGTGATTTTCACTTTCTTAATGATGTCTTTTAAGTAGCGACTATTGTTATTAATTTTGAGAAGGCCCAATTTATCAATTTTTTCTTCTGTGTATTGTGCTTTTGGCATCGTATGTAGAACTCCTTGCTTAATCTAAGGTCACAAAGATTTTTTTTTCTTGTTCTTTCTTCTAGAAATTTTACGGTTTCAGCTGTTACATTTAGGCCTATGATCCACTTGAAATTAATTTTTGTGTGTCGTGTGGGTCCAGTGATTTTTTTTCATATAGACATCCAACTTTCCCAACACTATTTGTTGAAAAGATCATCCTTGGTAATTTTGTTGAAAATCAACTGACCATATAAGGGGTTATTTCAATTCTCTTCTATTGATCTATATGCTATTCTTACACCAGTAACACACAGCTAATGATATATAACTCTGTAGTGCATTTTAAAATTAGATAGTGTAATTCCTCCATTTTATTCTTTTCCAAAATTGTTTTTGCTGTTCTAGATCTTTTATTCTAGATTTGTAAGTACCAGCTTGTCAATTTGTACCAAAAAAAAAAAAAAAGCATGCTGAAATTTTGAGAGGGATTGTATGTTGAATCTATAGGTCGACTTGAGCAGCAGTCACCTATGTTTTTGGCAGCTGGAACTGTTCTCATGGAAGACAATTTTTCCACAGTCCGGGGAGGGAGGGATGGTTTGGGGATGATTCAAGTGCATTACATTTACTGTGTACTTTATTTCTGTTATTACTACATTGTAATATATAATGAAATAATTATACAATTCACCATAGGTTGGGGACCCCTGAACTTGAAAACTGCCATTTGAATAATAATAAGGCTTCCAGTTCATGAATATGGAATGTCAATTTCTCTCAGCCATGTTAAGTAGTTTTCAGTACTTAAGTCTTATGTTTTTATTACATTAATTCCTAATATTACTAAATATTTTATCCTTTGGATGCTATCTGGAATGAAATTTTCTTATTTTTAGAATGCAAATTTGTAGTATTTAGAATTTTTTAAGAACAATTTTATATCCTGAGACTGTGCTAACTCATTTATCAATGTTAGTGGTTTTTGTATCTGTTTAAGATTTTCTACATACAGGATCAAGTCATTTTTCAATAAAGAGTTTACTTTTTCCTATTCAATTTGATGCCTTTTATTTTTGTTTCCCTTACTGCACTAGCTAAAATCTCCAGTACAATGTTGAATATAAGTAGTGAGAGCAGACATCCTTGCCTTTTCCTGATGTTAGGGGAAAAGCATTCAGTATTTTACTGTTAAGTAAGACATTGGCTGTAGGTTTTTAATAGATGCCCTTTATTAGATTGAGGAAGTTCCCTTCTACTCCTACTTATTGGAGAGTTTTTATCATAAACGTGTTGGATTTAGAATAATGCTTTTCTACACCTATGGAGATGATGCTATGGTTTCAATGTTTGTGTTCCTCTAAAATTCATGTTGAAATTTTAATCTCAGCTGCTGCCTATGAGAAAGTAGACCCTCACTAGACACTGAATCTATCGATACTTTGAATGAGACCTTTTCAGCCTCTAGAACTGTGAGAAATAAATGTTGTTTATATAATAAGTCAATTTATGGAATTTTTGTTATAGCAGGCCAAACAGACTAAGAAAGATGATTATGCAGTTTTTGTCCTTCATTCTACTGATATGGTGTTTTACATTAATTAAGAGGGGTTCTCACTATATTGCCCAGGATGGAGGGCAGTAGCTATTCACACCTGTGATCATAGCACTCGTAGTGTATAATCCATACTTCATACATACTGCTGGGTTTAGTTTGCTAAAACCTTGTTGGAAATTTTTGTATGCTCATGAGGGATATCAATCTGTAGTTTTTTTCTTGTAATGTCTTTATTTGGATTTGGTATCAGGGTAATAACATCCTCATGTAGTAAGTTGAGAACTGTTCTATTTTCAGAAAGACTTTGTATATCCCTGTATCATTTTTTCTTCAAATATCGGATTGTATTGAACTCACCAGTGACTCCATCTAGGCCTGGGCTTCTCCTTGTGGGAAGATTTTAAAGTATTAGTTTAATTTCTTTATCTGTTATAGGTTTGTTATGATTGAATTATGTCACCCAAAAAGACATGTTGAAATCCTAACCCCCAATACCTCAGAATATGTTCTTATTTGGAAATAGGGTCATTACAGATGTAATTCATTAAGACAAAGTCATACTGGAGTAGGTGGGGCTCTTCAACCTCTACGTATGACTGGTGTCCTTTTAAGAAGAGGAGACAGACATATGAGGGAGGAACACACGTGATGACGAAGGCAGAGATGGAAATGCTGCAGCAGCAAGCCAAGGAACACCAAGGAAGGCCAAGGATTGCTGGCAAAGCACCAGAAGCTGGAAAGAGGCAAGGAAGGATTCTTTCCTACAGTTTTCAGAGGGACCATGGCCCTGCCAACACTTTGATCTTGGACTCCAAGCCTCTAGAACTATGAGATAATAAATTTCTGTTGTTTTAAGCCACTCAGCTTGTGGTACTTTTTTTTTTAACAGCAAGCCTTGAAAATGAACTCTTTTTAGATTTTGTTTTCTTGAGCCAGTTTTGGCAATTTGTATCTTTCTAGGAAATTTGTCCAGTTCATCTACATTGTCTAATTTGTTGGCATAAAGTTATTTATAGTCTCTTATAATCCTTTTAATTTTGGTAAGGTGAATAATGATGTACTTGCTTTTATTCATGATTTGGGTCATTTGCAGTTTTTTTTGTCAGCGTAATAAAAGTTCGTTAACTTTATTGGTATTTTCAAAGAGACAACTTTTGATTTTCATATATTCTCCATTTTTGTTATCTATTTCATTGATTTCTAGTGTAATAATTATTTCCTCCCTTTTGCTTGCTATAGGTTTACCTTATTCTTTTTTTTGTAGTTTTTAAGGTGGAAGTATAGGTTATTAATTTGAGACTCTTTTTCTTTTCTAATATGGGTGTTTAAAGTAGTAAATATACTTCAGAGCACTGTTTGTAGCTGCATCTCATAAATTTCAGTATGTAATTTTCATTCAGTTCAAAATAGTTTCTAATTTCCTTTGTTACTTCTATTTTTGGCCCATATGTAGTTTAATTTCCAAATATTTGAGGATTTTCCAAATTTCTATTGTCAATTCCTATTTTAATTCCATTGTAACCAGAGAACATACTTTATATGATTCCAAACCTTTTAAATTTATTGAGACTTGTTTTATGGCCCACCATATGGGCTACCCTGGAGAATATACTTTTTAAAAAGAATATAAATTCTGCTGTCATTAAGTAAAGTGGTCTACACATATCAGTTGGGTTCAGAGTGTTGTTCAGGGCCTTCGTATCTTTAATGTTTTTCCGATTAGTTGTTCTATCCATTATTGGGAGAAGGGTATTGAAATATCAAATGTATTGTCTACTTCTCCATTCAATTATATCAATTTTTGCTTCATGAGTTTAGGGCTTTCTTGTTGGATGTGTACATATTTATAATTGCTGTATCTTCCTGATGTATCAACTCTCTTATCACTATGAAATGTCTCTGTCTCTAGAAATATTTGTCTTAAAGTCTATTTTATTTGATGTTAGTATATCCACTACAAATCTCTTATGGTTATTGTTTACATAGTCTATTGCTGTTAAGTATTGTTCATCTTATTATCATAATACATGATGCAATTTTGTATGTTTATAGTTCTTAGTTTTGAATTAACTTGCAAGCTTTTCCATAACAAGAAAGCAGTAAATTCTTTGATAAGTTTGCACACATTTTTTGGTACAGTTTTGGGTATTACCACAATAAATACTTGAGTCATTAAAAACAATTAGAAACTAAAACAGCCCTTCCCTTTAAAAGATAATCTAGTTGTGTATTTGCTACATGGTATTGTTGCCTGATGTTCTCTCACCTTCAGGCTGGGTTTTGAAGGCTGAGAATACTTGTCTGCCTTCCTGCCAGTTCCAATTCTGGATTTGTTATCTGTACAAAGGCTGTTACCACAACTCCTGTTTTTATGCAAGCATCACATTTTAGGAACACTCATTTAAGTCAGATGGTTTAATCATAGATATTGCCACTCCTGAAAGCCTTAGACAAAATTTAAAAATTTATCTCAGGCCATTAGATGTTTCATGTATTATGTGCAATGTCATAGTGCTGCCTTTTCTCATGATTATGATACATACTTTTAAACCTTTAGAAATCATTATTGTACAAGGTAATGTAACAATTACATATCTTTTATGTTAAAAGGACTTCTTCTGGCATTGATTCTTTGGTATTTGTAGCCTTGCTCAGTGAAAGGATATTGCTGACTGTCCCATATGTTAATGTTTAAGATATTCCATTATCATCCAAGTGATGTTTGTCAATTTATATGGGATTTGAGCATGTTACAACATGCTCATTTCAATAAAAACTTAAAAAAAAAATTCAGTCTGCTGAACCAATCATATAGTATAAAAGAGAAGGTTGATTTTAAACAGGTAGATTTTTTTTGAC
>NW_012142745.1:8702972-8707668 GCF_000956105.1 Propithecus coquereli
GCACCGGCGTACGCGTCGGCGTGCGGCTCTGGGTCCGGGTGGGGTCGGAGGGTGCTTTGTTGGGAGTGGCGGCAGGCTGGCTTCAGCGACGGGGGGGGGGGGTCGGGGCGGGGGCGGGGTTTGGAGACACAGCCTCTCCTTCCTGGGCGCCCTGCATAGGTCCGAGAGCGGGGAGGGCGTTTCCGGCAGCGACTCCACCCGGGATCCCATCCTCTGTGCCCCAGCTCTGCTGGACCCCACCGGGAACTGTGTGCCCAGGATGGGACTGGCTCTGAGGGAGTTTTAAAGTATTGCTTTTAAAAGCAGGAAATTTACAGCGGTGTTGCATCAGCAGCACAGCTTGAGATTTCAGGTGCTTTCGGGACAGTAACTTTCTGTTTCTCTGAATGAGCCTGTGGTAAACCCAGTCCTAAGCTCAGTAATTGTTTTAATAGGGGACAGAAAATTCACATGAGTGAATTTAACCCCTTTCTGCCCACACCTTAAAAACCTTTGAATTGATGTTTTCAAAAACGGATCACATGCTTGTTTCTCCAAACTGAGCGTAAACTCTGGAAGACAGGATTATTATCAAAATGAATTATAGTATGTTATGATTCAGTTTTCGAGATGTGTAGATCCCTTTGCAGTACACTCGGTGATACCCGGGCTTGGTTTTTTTTCTTTGAAATTGCTTTTTAAATGCCTGTCTGATTTCACATTTCTGTGTCTTTTTGTTTGTTTTTGTTTTTTGCTGGTTCTAATACACTTTAAAGGTTTCTAATTTGCCCTGGCCTGGCTTCGGAAAGCAAGTAGTCTTTCGGAGGAGAATAGCAATGCATTGGTTTCTAAACTGTGCCTGGATTAGTATCATCAGGAAATGCAAATTTCTGGATCTTACTGCAAACTTAACTGAATCAGAAATCGATTTTAACAAGGCTTCCAGTTGATCCCAATACAACTGGGTGCTAAAGTTTGAGAATTACTGGCATAGTGATGAGGAACACCCATTGTTGAGTCACAGATAATGGAATTTGCTTTGAGGTGAAGTATTTCCTGGATGTAGAACCTTGGACAAGTTACAGGGCTGGAAGTATTCCATGTGAAAATGCAGGAAAGTGTTTAACACCTACACACATAAAGATATTCAAAGATGAGATGTCATTAAATAACTTGTTAGAAGTGCATAAGATAACTACATAGATTATTCTGGAAGTATTTTTCATGGGGGTATATATCAGTTGTAGTAAATGGATATTGTGACCACTGCTTAGAAGGCATTTTGTTTGTTTACCTCTTGATCCTCAGTTTATATAGTCAAGGTTGTTGGATGCAGGATATTCAGTTAGAAATTATAGCAATACATACTGACTAATACCAATGTGATTGTGGCTGTAGTATTTTTAAGAATACCATTAGTCATCATGTTAAAGAGTTTGTAATTCTTTGGCCTTCTGGTCTCTTCAGCTTAGTTATACTTTCTTTTGACCCAGACTTTGGTAAAGACCAGAGGTAAGCACTAGTTTTAGAGTTGAGAAGTATTGTGGTGGAGTGACTTGCAAGCAAAAGCTAAGACTGAAGATGTTTCTGTCCTTATCTTTGTTTGCCATATGTCATACAGCTCCACGATAGCAAAGAAGGCCTCTTTGCTATCCACTCTTCATACCTCCATTTTCTGGAAGGATCACAGGAGTGCCTTTAACCTCTTGTTTTTTCGGATGCGGTGTTTTTTCAGATGTATTGTTTTCTTACAACTTTTCCTTTCCCTTTTCAGGGGACCACTGTAGGGGGAGAAAGAGGAATATTCAGGATTTGAGGCGGCTGTGCTAAAGGTTAGGCTCATTGCAGTGTTGAGAAGGGTCAGTGCCAAACCATGGCCTGTACAACACATGGTCTATACAACACATCGCTTTGGTTAAAGCACCCTGCTCTTGAGGCACGGCTCCTGGATATCCTGGGTGAGATAGTTTTGAGATAAACGTGAGTGACTTTGGATTTCAACTCCTGCACATAATTTTAACTCTACCACCAAATTGGCACTGTCCTGTCATGAAACGTTTATTTTTCAAAGGCCTCAAATATTTTTTTGTTCTTCATATTGGAGAGGCTGATCTATAGCAGTGGTTTGGGGTCAGGCAGACTCTGAATCCTGCCTCTGCTATGTTGTGACTGTGTCTGTTAGACAAATTAACATCCTCCCAGCTTTCATTCTTCTATAAAGTAGAAGTCATAGGGTATGCCATTGAATTAAATGAAATAATGTGTAAAACATATCCATATTTTAGGCATAGAGGCTCAGTAAATGTTGGATGGGGGAAAAAGGTATTTATCACCCCAAATCTAACTTTATCCCATTCACTTCTTCATAATATTTTTATAAATGAGGTAATTTTGTTATTACCTACCCGCACTGCTTTTTTTAAAGCAATAGAAGATAATGAATGAAGAGTCAAAGCTTTCACATTATTGTGAATGAGAGAGAAAACACTTGGAAAAAGTTAAAACTCTAAACGTGCTAGACAAACAGTCTCTTCAATTTTATCACCATAACAGAGCAACTTCCATCAGTTGTTTTGGATGTTGATGGGAAAGTCAGGGTCAGGGGATGAGTAATATTTAAGTATCTTCAGTTAGTTAATGGGGATAGTCAGCTGTAGAAGGGGATGCCATGTTATGGGAAATGAGATCTCACTGAAGATGGGATAAGAAAATGCTATTAGCTCTGAAATAGCTAATATTTTTTTCAAATGTGAATGCTTAATGATAGCAAAGTGAAAAATTTTATGTTCCATTTTTTAAAAAGTGATTTAAAAATCTGCATTTTTGTGTGTATATATCTATAATATAGCATATGAATATATGAACATGGAAAATACCTGACTCAAGTTTTACTTGTCAGTATGTTGTAACATGGGCGTGGGGACCAAGTATAAAAGGAAATAACATCCATTTATGTAAAGTTAGATATGCATGTATATGAAAAAACTATTAAAAAGATAGACTTTCTTTTATGTGTCAGTTACAGTCATCTAAGCAGTGGTCCTCCCTTCATTCATTCATTCCTTCATGCATGCAGGGGGCCTCTTAAACAGAATCTTATCTGTAAAACTCAGGAGCTGAGAGGCTTTAAGAGCAGTGAGGTTGAAGGGCACAAGCTCTTGATCCTTGGCAGCCATCATGCTCAGAGGCATGGCCAGGGAACCTAGGATTCTAGGGAACTGGATGTGGAAACTCTTTATCTGTGAAATAGGAATCCTCAGAGCATGAGCTATTCCTAAAAAGTAATGACATTAAGAATTCTGGTGAGTGGGATTCACAGACTTCTGAAGACAGTATCCAGGGTTTTTAGCAGTGCCAACATATGGATGGCTTCTCGTGAAGGGAAGCAAATGACTGTTAAAAAAAAAAAAAGCCTCCAATCTGACCTATATTTTACAAAACAGGATTCTGTTTACATTTTTTAGAAATCAGCTCTTTTTGAAAAAAAAATTCTCTACTTTGTAACAGCTGTATTGCTATTAAAAGCTATTTTGTATTTTAACTGACTGTTTAGCATTACAAATGACTCAGGGAAAAAGAAACAAGGAGTCAAAGGAGATATATTACTTGTGTTTACAGTCCCATGTTTTTTTGTTGTATGAAAGCAGCTGGTCTGTATTTGTATGGTAAAGTGTTTTTTTTAAAGAGTTAATTTTTAGTTAATGAGCTTTCATAAGAAAAATAATTTCACATGTTAAGTATTTGTTAGATTGTTATTAATAGTGGTAGTAGTAACATTACATTGTCTCTTTCACACATTGAGGAGGGTTTCCTGGTGACAGCTGGAGTGTGGGGGAGGGGGAGTCACTTTCAATCAACCAGCTGCTCTGTGCAACATCATGATGGTGATATTTCAAAGCCCATAGATAATTTTGGCTGTATTCAGAAAAGAAAATGTATCAAATTTCTGGGACACAGCAGATAGTGTGCAAGAGCCCCTTGGGATCTAGATGATAGCCAACAAACTCTGTATGTATTCAGGTTTGCGTGCTGGTGTTATTTACCATCTAGTTTCTTGGACATTGTTACATGCACGTCATAATTACAAAGCAATAAAGTCTAGCTCCGTGGGGGGAAAGACTCATCATCACTTTATGGAGAGGCAGGGGGAATGAAAAACTTTGATGGTGTGTTACATGCTTTCGTGTAATATGCTATTTCATTTATTCTTCACGACGTTTCTAGGATGTGAAGTGGAATTTTTCTCATTTATGGATAAAGAAACAGAAGCTCAGCTGGATTGATCATATGATTTGCCCAAGGCCACATACTAGTACGTGATGGCATCCATATTTGACCCCAGATCTTCTGGCTTTAGCTCCAGGAATGTTGTCATTACACCAACAGCTGTTTCTCCAGGGTGTTAACTTGCTTATGCATTTTTAATCCAAAGTCACAGTATCAGGATAGTAATGAATGAAATTTATATAACTATTAAAATGTCTTCAACATTATATAAATAATTTATAGGGATGTGTGTGTGTTAGCAGCTACATATAATTTGGGTTTCTTTTTCCTGGAGTAAAAATCCTCCTGGGCAAGGCTGTGAAAGAAATCTTGCTACCTTTTTATATGTTACCAGTACCAGCAATTTTGCAATTATGTGTGCTGTAATGAATCAGTTGTGATTCTAAATTTGAACAAAGGTAGGAATGAATATTGTGCACCCTGCCCATGT
>NW_012142745.1:8708647-8733389 GCF_000956105.1 Propithecus coquereli
ACATCAACTTTGTTAATAGAAGACAAATTTTGGACCATCTGTGTTTCCTTTTGTGATAACATTCCTCATCCAGTGTCCAAGTTTATACACTAAGTATAAGACTTTGAGAAGCCTTTACCTTATTTGTGCAGAAGTTGCTCTTGTGCTCACATCCTTAGCTCTGTACACTCTTTCTTTGGGAATAACATGCCTGTAGCAGACTTTTGAGGTAGAGCCAATATAATCACCATGTTTTGGTTCTCTTATGTATTAGAATGTTGTATTCAGTAGAAAATGAGGGCTGGTGATGCTTGAAATAAACTAGCATCTGTTTGCCAGCCATTTGCAAATACCCTATATTCTGGGTAGGGTTCTTTGATTACAAACAGCAGAAGCTAAATTATCTAAGTTAACTAAGTCATCCAAATAAGTTAGTCAAAAACAAGAAATTTATTGGAAGTGTATGGATGAGCTCAGAGAATCGACAGAAAAACCAAACCACGAGACCTGGTAAAGGTCAACAGCTAGATGAGCTCTGAGGTTTGAGTAGACTTGGAAAAGTCTTCACCTTAATGCTCTGAGCATCAGCTCCACAAGGTGTTGGTCTTAGTGTCTCTGCACAAGTTTTAAGTTCCAGAGAGAGCATTATTATTCTAACTTTGGTCACTATCACCTTTGAGTCAGTGTAGGAAAGGACACCCTTGATTGATAGTCCTCCCCACCCCAGCAAGACCACATCCAGTGGGATGGGGCATGGATTCCTGTTACTGAAAGAATGAGGTATTGATGCTTATTAAAGCAGGCGAAAAACCCTCAGGTGTCCCCTATCACTAGTAATTTGTGGACGTGCTGTGTGTGCTTCGTGGTAACATAACACATCTTTGAAGTCTAGCGTGCTTTTCCTCCTCTTGACTAGTTCTTGTGCAGGGAGGACTTCAGTTACATGAATAATTCACAGACCGTTCTTATATGGAAATTAATTCAAATGGAGGGGATGGTGGCGATTGTGGTAGCTATCACTTTTTCATTGACTTTAGGTAGACAAATCCAGTGTGGAGCAAACATGAGAATAAAACTACCTAAATCCTCTTGAAGGGAATGATCGTGGGATGCTGGCATTGCTGTTCCCTGTGTGCCTCCTGGTTTAAAAGCCTAGGTCTGAAGGGCTGTCAGTCGGAGAACTTTAATGAGCCCTCATTACACTAAAACTTGTGGTCTGTAAGAGAAGAAACTGGCTTGTGATTGATACTGGAAATCATAAGTGGTGATGGGTCAGAATTGGAGTTGGCACTAATTCACCTAGCTGTGGAGCAAAATTCAAGATTATATACAAAATCTAGTAGTTTCATTTTTATAGCCATTATTTTTTATGTATAAATATAGTCTAATCATTTCTGTTAAGACTATAACACTTTAAAAAGGAGGGGGAAGTAAGATTTTGCCAGCT
The DNA here is from genome assembly GCF_000956105.1 of Propithecus coquereli. NCBI lineage: Eukaryota > Metazoa > Chordata > Mammalia > Primates > Indriidae > Propithecus > Propithecus coquereli. The sequence goes on from NW_012142745.1 coordinate 8,710,074, forward strand.
GACATTGTGCCTCCTAAAATGGAGGCTCATTAAATTCTCAAAATCATCAGGTAATCTTGACAGAAACCCTAGTTTGAGATTTTACTATAAAATTTAATTTAATTTAAAAAATAATTTCAGCTTTTAGGTTTCTTCATATCCTATACTGTTTTAAAAATACGCAAATAATTGAATCACGTGGTGCAGCTTTAAAGTAGGATCATAGTCCTGAAAAATGGGAATTGGTTACTATGTTATAAAAACACTTTAAAACTATTTTAAAGTTGTAATCTTAAACATTAATTTATTTGTTTATACAGATAAAAACACTATAGTCTCACAATTTATGTTTTTTATATATGTATAAAATCTCATTTAGTCCTTATGAATCCAGGTGAGGCTTCACTATCCATTTTTACAGGTGAGAAACACATGGCTGGGGTATTGCAGAGCTCTTACCAGGGGCCATGCCCTTAACTACTGTCCTGTACTGCACATGTTAACATTGCTGCCCCTGTATATAATTTTGACAAAAAGCATTGAGACATTTCTTTTCCCAGAGCCCATTGATTTACCCTCAGTTCCCTGACAACTTCTTTATGTTCCAAAGCTGTTAAAATGGGTTGTATTGTCCATCATCTTGTGCATCTGTTTGCTGTGAATGTGGCAACAGCTCCTATATGGCAGCAGTGTGCCCTGTGAAGCCTTTTGTCCTTTATGTCTTAGAGCAGCCTGACAGCCTTTCATGTTGAATTCAGCAAGATTGCTTTTCATTTAACAAAGCTGAATGTTGCTTTCTAGGTGAAAAATAATTAAATGCTTTTAAAGATGTATTTAATTAACAGGAAGCTGATCTGTGTAAATTAATTATAACTGTAATGATGTCATAGCCTTGTCTTTTGTTATTAACTAGGTAATTGACCAGAAGTTTAGAAGCTTATTGTAACTGACAGTTAGTAGTTTGACCTTGTATGCTGTCTAGAAGTGAAACATGCACAGTGAATGTAAATGCAGTTTATTCACCGAGCTGCATTTGTTGTCAGAACATCTGATCTTGGGTTCTTATTTTTATTCTTCCATTACTTCTTTGTTGAAATTGGTGGTCAGGATTATACACTGAAACTGAATATTATACTTATTTCTCTTACTAAAAGCATCTGGCCAAACACAAATGTTGTCTGTGTCCTTGAATAGCTATAATCAGACATGAAACCCTGGTGCATTTAGGACATACACAGTCAACTAAACAAATGCCAACATTAAACGAATCCTGTTTTTAAGTTCTGTTTGAAGGAAGGTAAAACAACTTTCAATAGAGAAGTCATAAAGGAGAAAAATAATGGCATATTTGATAGAATCTATTCCCTTCTAATTTGTCCAAGAAAATTAAGAACATGTGGTATTTTGAAAATTTGAGTGATGGGAACCTCATTTTGGTGGATTTTGTTAAAGAATGGGAATGTAAGGGTAAGATGTGGAGTAGAAGTGGGATAATGATGGCTAACAACCAGCACTGCAAGGTGTCAGGCTATGCTCCCTTCCATGTGCTTTGTTCTAGTGGTACAGTCAGCTCTGCTAGAATGTGGCATTGGCATTCCTAAAAACCAGCATACTATGTAAAATCATTCAATAATAACCAGAGAGCTTGGGGAAAATGGTGTCAGGTGCCTAAAACTCAAAAACTTTGTCAGTGGCACGTAAAAACAAAAGATAGGAACCTAATAAAGTAGTAGCACGGTTTTACACATGTTAAATGGTTAAGAAAGACGTAGACACTGCAGTAAGTATGGCACTTTTCATTCAAAAAGTCCTGACCTTTGCTTGTAGAAATAGTTGTCAGAAGGATTGCAACTTGTGAATTACTGTCCAGTGGTGGAAGGAGGGTTATCTGAAATTGGACCAAAAGTTGAAACTGCAGATGTGGATAGGTGTAACTCATAATATACTCTGTGAACTGAGGTACCTGATACATGTTTGAGGTGTGTAAAATGTACATTTTGTGAATTTCAATGCAGTTTGCTTCAGTTGGGTGCAGTTTTCTGCATGCATCAACTGTGAAATTTGCATTGTACTCCAATTGTTCCCTAATATATCAGTTGCATTTGAGCAAATTTTGTCATTTCTAAACAAGCATTATAGCAGAACTAACCAGACTAATTACTTCTCCTTCTCTAAACATCACTGTATTTCATGCCTCTATGCTAAGAGCACATGCAAGCCATTTCCTCTCTTTAAAATACCTTTCCTTCTTTTATCCACTTTTTAACTTTTGGAGCCTGGCTCCTGTGAGGAAACTTCCCTAAGGTCTTCTCTGAATTGGATTGACTTAATGTTTTCTGTATTGACACATATCGTACATTATTTGCCCATTTCCAAAAAATGTGTGTTTTAGATGACATAAGACACAAGCTTGTAGTAAAGGAAAGAAAACAACAAATAACCCACTGGTTGAGTAGTACTCAGCAGGAGAAAGCATCTCCATTTATTAGGCAAACTTAAACTTTTTCTAGCTCTGATGGGATTTTGCACATGAAACATTTAAGTGTTGTGAATGGTGCTTTTGAACAATGGGAACATGATTCCTTAGGTGAGATCTACGTTAAGTCCTCTAATAATATTAAGTTACATTTCTGCAAAAGTCATTTTTCAAAGGCAAAATGATGTAATCTGACCATGCAGCTTTTGGTGATTTGGCAAAACTCAGGGATAAAATTTGCGATAGTGATCCTTTATACCAGTAATTCTTAAAATGTGGAAAAGCAGTTTTTGCCTCTCTGTGGCTTCCCTCTCAGGTGAAACCTTGCTTTGCAGAGTGGGGCCTGGGAGTGAGGAAATGCCAATCAGGGAACACTTCACAACCGGCCCCTCCACTTCTCCCTCCCAGAATCCTGGCTGGCCAGATGCCTGGCCCTGGTGGGAGAAAGTCGGAGAAGGCACAGGGGCCTTTGTTCCTCAGCTTCTCTATTTGTATAGAGTATATTCTGAAGATGAGACAGATGACATTTGGATTATCATTACTTTTTTGTTTCTAACTCGATTTTAAAAACTGATTTTTTTTTTTTTTTTTTTTTAGCTATGACTGTGATAACAGTTACCAAAAGAAGTTGGGTATTTGAATATTACTTGGTACTATTCTTTAAAATATAGTTCTGCAAATGGACTTGCCCTCTAGAAAACAATTACTGTTTATGTTGAATAAAAGGTTTAGGGAGTGGCATTTTCTATATTTGAAGCATTTTCAAAATGCATCAACATTTTGGTATGTTTCATGGAAGTCACCATCTGTCCTTCTTGGGAAGGATTCTTCTTTATGCTGAGATGTGTCCTTCCTAATTTTTTGGTGGTTAAAGTGTCACATGTCTCATGTGAGACTGGGGCGACTTCAGTCTCAGCTCTGACATGTTAAGATCTTAGAAGTCATCTCCCTTCATAAGGAAAAAGCTGAACAAACTGAAAAATACTTTTCTTAGATCTCTCAGAGGTCACAAGTCAGATCACCACTATGATATCTGGAGAGAAAGCCTGATAGAATCGGCCAAAATCAACTTGCCTGGAACCGAAGCCACCGGAGGCGGTAACGGGTAGGGACACCTAAAGGGTGACTTTGATGAACTGCTGGAGTCGGAGTGTAGACTGGCTTCAGAGTTAAAGACTCAACTTTTCTGAAGACAAACCGGAACCAATTTCATTTTAAGAACAGACTCTGGAGCCGGATTATTTTGATTGAAAACACTGTTCCTCTATAAAAAGGGTAATAATAATAGTGATACCTGCTTCGTTAAGTTGAGAGGATTAAATAGGGTACATGTAAAGTTTGAGAGCAGTACTACCAAAGATTAACTAGTAGTGTGGGTGTGTATAACCCTTGGCCAGTGGTTCGACTTTTCTTTTTGACCTGTATTTTAGAATAATTATAAATTAGTAGCAAATGGGTATTTCTTTTTCAGTCATTAAAACAATAGCTGTGATTTATTGAGTATTTACTATGTGCCTGGCATTCTAAGCACTTTGAGATTTTAAGGCATTTAGTTTTTATAAGAACTTTAGAAGATCAGGCTTAGCTATTATTAATATTATTACTCCATTTTACATAGTGGGAAACTGAAGCTCAGATTAAGTGACTTGAGCAAGGTCACACAGCTCTTAATGCCAAAGCCAGTCAGTGGGACCAATTTAGACTCCAGAGCGTGGGCTCTCAAACCCAAAGGTATACCGAAAATACACCGTTTGATGATGGTAAAGGTCATCTAGTAGCATCCTGTTGGCACTGGCAGAGCTTATGTGCGGAAAACATTTGGGAGATTAGTGAGCACTGATGTGGTCAGGGAACCTATCAGGAAGGTGGCAGACAGCAGCTGGCTTTCAGGGTTGGGAAGGAAGTGAGTAGGTTGGTAGGGGGAGTGGGGAGTGTCTCAGGCCAGGGCATGGTGGCAGCAGGGCTCTCAGGCCCTGCCCACATCCTCTTGCCCTTAGTGCATTCTTACTGGCTTCTGGCCTCCTGCCCCTGCAGTTCTTTGCCCAGGTGCTTTCTCTGGCCTCTGACGCCTGCTTTCCCTGCTATGGCAAGGCAGAAGTGGCAGGGAGTCAAGGCAGACTCCCTAGCCTTTGGAGGGATGACACTGAGGCCAGTCTCTATCTGTACTAGCTCCCAGGGTTCTCCAGTGAGGTTAAGCTCCAGTCACTTACAGTGACAGCACTCTTAATAATACATACATTTTTCCTGTCTTGCTTCCCCATTCCCCAACCCATGTATGGGTCACCTTCTAAATAAATAACTTCCACTGGTACCCTTGTCTCAGAGTTTGCTTCTGGGGAAAGCCCAAACTAAAACAGTAATGTACAATAATAGTACCAACAACAAAGAATTGCATTCATTAAGACTGTGCTAATTAAATCCTCATACCAACCCCTTTTATAGATGAGGAAACAGATGTGGCTTGATGAGGTAATTTGCTGAAAGTAACTCACACAACTAATAGACCAGCCAAGTGGTCTTGAGTCAAGAATGGCTTGATTCAAGTTAGTCATCTGAACCACCACTAGGCACTGAACAAACACCTAAAGGCCAACACAATCTGACTGAGAAACTGGTACTAGGAGTGTCATTAAAAAATAAGGTTAAGTATTCAGTGTTTTGAGTTTAGTTTCTGGAGCTTTGAAGAAGCCTTTTAGCAAGGGTCCTGGATTCTGCCATTATGAAGTTGCACAAAGGGTTTCTTTAAACAGTTGCTTGGGTTGGATTTATAGAATCAGAATGTCCCCACCTAATCTGGATTGTTGAACTTTGTTGTTTTTCCCTGAGTTAGGAAAGTGCAGAGAGAAGCAAAACCTGGCTGCCGTTCCAAGGTGGCACCATCCTGGTCTCTCATGGATGTGCATGATTCCAGGTGGGGTCTATAGGGAAGAGGACCTTCCCCCTTTCCTAATGTTCTAATCTTGGGGGAATCCAGGACAAGGTGACTTAAGAGGCCATGTGCCCATGTATGTTTTCCAAGGGCCCTTGCTGATTCCAGTGGGATTATGTGAAATCTACCCAGCAAATGGGCAAAAGTGAATGAATAAAAGTATTTGTGTGCATAAAAGGACTCCTGTTTGCTACAAAATCTTCTGTCAGACTTCTTTGGTAGCCACGATAAAAGGAAAGCTAGGCTAGTTCTGTACTACTACTTTACTTGTGTTTTTCTGAGTCTAAATCTTTAGTTACCCTCTTGGGGTGAAGCATTGTTGCCTTTCTGATGACGTGTAGGGTATAATCGAAGCAACTTCTTAACCTCTTTGGAAAAAGGAACAATGGTGTGCTCTTTGTCTTTTTTTCCCTTCTGAACCTAATACCTGTGGAAGATGGTTACTATGTTGTTTGCTGACTGGTCCCATTGATGATCTTATTAAAATTTAGCCTCTTCCAGGCAGGCATAAATTAAACTTTCTTGCACCAGGAAAAATTGATAGATTCCTCTCTGTGAGTCTCTGTGTCTTTCTCCACCTGTGTCTCTGTGTAGTTGGGGGTATGTGTGTTTGGAGTGGGAGAACATTTCAATCAAAAGACGAAACTTAGATTTTCTGAGGTCTGTGTGCTGCAAAGCAACTTAATGATCCAACTCAACCTAAAGAAACTGATCATTGAAGAGGTTGATGATCGTGGATATCCAGGACCACAAAGCTAGGAGCCAAATCAGTAGGAGCAGAACCAAGACAGCTAGCAAAAGGAGAGGAGGAAGCGCCTTCTTCCCCGGGGAATAGCCTCTCCAGTTCTTTTTTTTATTGTCTTTGCTTTTTTTAACCTAAAGTTTCTAAATTACCTGGTGACTCTTCGCACATTGCTCATCACTACCAAGGTCTCATCTTTTTTTCCCACTTTGACAAAAGTACCCAGTCCCTTTGAATGAATGAATTGTGAATCTTAATTTCCTTTCCTCTATGTAATTTAATGTAACTGACATTAAACTGACACATGTACCCTTTTCTTGTTGTTGCCGCTGTTGTTGAAACTAATTTGTAGCATTTCCTAAATCTGCAATTCCTTTCCTCTGCCTTTTGCCTTTACCTGGAACTAACAGGTAGTTCCTTTGGATTTTTTACCCACAAGAGCCAGTCATCAGTGTAGTAGAAAACCTTGGTTGTGGAGGTGCTGGTGGTTTTTTGTTTGCTTGTTTTATCTTTTAGTTCTTGGGCCATTTTACCCTCCTCCTCAGTGGCAAGGCCAGGGCAGAAGCTGAAGTTTTCTGTTTAACTATGTATACTTTCTACTGTGCCATAATTCCTTCTTAGGTGAAATTGATCTAACCTTTCCATAAACACTATAAAGCAGTCTTAAAACTTCTTGAATTTTGTTGGATCCCTAGGATAGAACTGACTGACTATCAGGTCCTCCTCACTCGATAGATTACTTTGGTAATTCAATTTATTACCTTGGACATGCATTTCTATGGCTTCCAAGGGATGATTGTATCATTTGAAGCTACTTTCTTATATTAGTTTAAATTTCCCTTTTTATAGTTACCATCTTAATTTAGCCTCAGTAATTTTTGTGTTCACAAAAATAAATTTTATAAAAATGTCTACCTGCAATGGCTCCAGAAATTCTGGCAATTTCAGAATACCCAATGTGATGGTATTAGGAGGCGAAGACTTTGGGAGGTTATTAGGTCATGAGTGTAGAGCCCTCTCGAGTGGGGTGAGTGTCCTTACGAAAGGGGCCTCACAGAGCTCTCTTGCCTTCTTTCTACCTCGTGAGGGTACAACAAAAAAGACAGCAGTTGGCAACCTGTTAAGATGGCCCTCCCCAGAACCTGACCACCCCGATCTCACACTTTCAGCCTCCACAACTGTGAGAAATAAATTTCTATTGTTTATAAGCCATACAGTCTATGGTACTTTGTTATAGCAGCCTGAATGAAGACAATTGCCCAAAGCAATATCTAACTTAAAATTTATTGCTCTACCTTATCTCTTTTGGTAAGATCTTATTTTTTACAAAAGGAAGCCTTTTGCTACATTGGAAGCATTAAAGTCTTCATACTTTTAATCACTTTTTTCTCACATTATTAAATTCTAATTGAATTTTACACTGTATATTACAGATAGAAGTTGAGCTAAAATGAAACATTGTTTTGGTCCTTTTTATAGGACTTTAAAAAAATTCTTTCAAACTTCAGTTTATCTTCCAAAAAGCATTTACGTGAAAGAAAAGTAGTTGACATCTCTTCTAAGTGTCCCTAGTCTAGCGACTTAAGTTATAAAATGTTGGCCATGAAGCAGAACATTGAGCTATTTCCCGGCCTGCCTCTAGATCACAGCCTAGAATTTGAAAAGATTTTTATTTAACTTCTTGCAGGCATTTTAGCTATTCATTACATGCTGTGGAAGTGCAGAATGTGGCATTTGGCTTTCTTGAGCGATGGGCAGGCTGGGCTGCTGGGGCCATTCACAGGCATGGACAGAAGCAGTAAGGGTTGCAGCTGGGAGAGACAGAGTTGAAGGGCTTGACAGAGGAGCAGCACTTTGTGGTGAGACAAGTGAGTTGGAGTCCTCATTGTCCAGTAAGGGCATTGTCATCTTGGTGTCTTTATCTGTATACGAAGAATGGAATTTCTGTCTCTCTTTCAGGGTTTCATGCCAGAACTGCTGGAAGGTTTTTCACTAAACTGGGCTCAAAATATAAGCTATGGGATGTGTGTATGAGATTCACTTTGGTGACCTCTGGTGGTGGGAGAGCTCATGGGATGGCCCATCTATGGAGATGGCCTTGCTTCTTAAGCACCTTGGACAGAGGAAGCTGAGGCCTGAAATTTCAACCTCCCCAGAAAGTCTCAAGGGCAGAAGCTTCATCAAGCTATTTCTCATATGGGCAACTTGTTAGTCATGCCTAAGAGTGGGTAGGACAGTTAAGTGATTTTTTGGGCAAGTGCTGGGTAGACTAGCTAGTAGATAAAATAGAGCTAATTTTGATTTCACAGAATTGTGAGAATTAAGTGAAATGAAACAAATTATACATAACTACCTTTTAAACTATAATTGCATAGATTTAGTTATTATTGGAAGGCATGTAAATATTACAAGACCTTGATTCTTGTGCTGAATAGCTTAAAGTTGATCAGATGGTGATGATAATAGAGATTTGAAATCAGCTAGTACTTATTTAAAACTTACTATGTTTCAGGCATTATGCTAAATGCTTTGCATATATTACCCATCAACTCCACGAAGTTGTTCTTATTATTTAATATCTGTTTTATAAGTGAGGAAACTTAGGCATAGGTTGAATAAGAACTTACCTAAAGTCATGCAGCTCCTAAGCAGTTAAGCCAGAATTTGGACCCAGGTCATTTGGCTCCAGAGTCCATTTTGTTAACCGTGACACTGTTCAGTCTTTTAAGAATGAAGTACAGAAAGCCATTTGATGGGTTAGGGTGGGGGGAATAACATGATGAAATTGGATTTTAAGCAAATTGAGTCCGACATTGTGTAAGTAGATTGAGGGAAGAGTGTAAAGTGACAAAGACCTGCCTTTGGTGGATTCTATCACCACATAACACTTGCCCTTATTAATGGTTGCTTACTTGTCTGGAATGTTCTTCTTATGTCCATTTGGTGGTCTTAAATCCTAACTCCCTAGAGGTCACATGTTTTGCCTCTGTGTACCTTCCACATGAATGGCATTTACGCTTAAGGCAGGCTGTTGTGAAAGACAATTGGACATTGTCCCACTAAGGGATCAGAAATTTTATATTTGTGTTCACCTGAGGAGATTGTGCAAGGAGTACTTATGTATTAAAAACTTTAGGTCTAATAACTTAGAAAGATACCAGCCAGTTAGCATTAGAGAGATAAGTCTAATGGTTGTGTCAAGCTGAGTGAGACAGTTTCTTAATGTGGTTATAGCGATGAAGTGTATGAGGTTGGAGAACCATTGTTTTAAAGGTCTCAGCAGCCTTCAAAAGGAGAAAATGCTTTCAATTCCCAATTTCTTTTGGACCAGAGTCCAAGTTGTAGATATTTCCATGAATAAATGCTGGAATATAATTGCTGAGAGTGTCGCAATATTCATAAAGACTAGATTTCCATTACCTTCCTAATATAATTTGATTCCAGTTTCATTTTTTATTCATGAAGTCAGTTTTCATTCGATTGTCTTCATTTCTTTGTATCTCTGCCATTAATGTGAAATAAGAAAACAGAGAGCCCTACTCTGATTCCCTTTGATTTTATCATCATGAAGCCATTTAACAGATTTAGATGGCCAGAAAACTATGTCATTTATGTGCAACTTGTCATCACATGATTATACTATCTGACGAAAATTCCTCACTGTACCCCCAGGACTCCCTATTTACTAATCAATTCAGGTAGAAAATGCATTCTGGTAAATTGAACATGGTGTAATGATGTGAAGCCATACCATCTGCTATTACATTTAATATTTAAATATTAAGTTTTAAAAGCATAATTTGCGTGTTATTCATACAACTATGTTTTGCATATAGCAAAGCTTTTTGAAATGCATTTATGTATTTGGAAAGAGGAAACAGATTACGTTGCAAGTGTTCAGTTCATCTTGTTTTTCACCAAATGCAAATGTATATTATATTGTATCATTTTCTTATTTTCAAAAATATCTTGAAAACTGCATTTTGTAATTGGGTTCTTTTGGGGTCTAAGGAAGCTAATACTTTTTAGGAAAAATAAAATTATGCTAAGAAATTTTATTGGAAGAACAAAGACTTTTATTGTTATTGTGCTGGACTAAAAAGTTCTCATCCATTGGCTCTACAGTAACAAGTATAGAAAACAGTTACTTAAGTTTAGACTCAAAAGCCACAAATGAATAATATTCCTAAGAATTACAGGAGTGAGAAGAAATACTCCCCTTCAATTTATTCCTAGAGAAAGTAGACGGTACTGAAACAGAATAAGAGAAAAAAATGCATCCAGTGTTTTGTGTATACTTTGACCGAGTTAATGTGCTATTTGTGATACACTAATTTGCTCTTGTAATTAAAAAAGCAGAGGGATTTTTTTATGTTTAGTATAAATAATTTCCCATTTTCATGGCATTTTTGTTTTGTTTGCAGTAATAAAGCACACTAACCCTCCGTTTCTTTCAAAATACAGTTGAATATGTTGGCTTAAGCCATGTCCTACTATTGATACATTCACATTCCCTTCCAATATATCATACCACAGGGGGATGTAGGAATACAGTCTTTGCAGTTTAACCAGGTTGGTTTCCTTGTGGTTTCACCTTTCTTTCTGAAGCTTTCACTTGGCCTGAGCTTTTTAAATAATTTCTTGTAGAGAAAATGTGTGGGTCTGTGTGCGCACACATATAATGTGCTTGTCTGAGTGTGAACATGTGTGTGTTTGCATTGTATTTTAAGCAATGAAAATTTAAGCATTTTCTCAGTATCATTAGTCATTAGGGAAATGCAAATCAGTACCACTTCATACCCACTGTGGTGGCTATAATCAAAAAGATGGATAGAAACAAGTTGACGATGTGGTGAAATTGGAACCCTTATATAGCTGGAGGGAATGTAAAATAGTGCAGAAATCTGGAAAACAGTTTGGCAGTTCCTCAAAATGTTAAACATAGAGTTATACCGTATGACCCAGCAATTTCACTGTTAGGTATATACCCAAGAGAACTGAAAACACATGTTTATACAAAAAATTTTACATGAATGTTCATTATTCATTATAGCCAAAAAGTGAAAACAACTGAACTGTCCATCATCTGATGAATGGATAAACAAAATGTGGTATATCTATACAATGAAATATTACTCAACTATAAAAAAATGACGTATTGATATGTGCTACAACATGGATGAACTTTGAAAGCATTATGCCAAGGGAAAGAAACCAAACAGAAAAGACTACATGTTACATGATTTCATTTATATGAAATTTCCAGAATAGGCAAATTCATAGGGATAGTAGATTAGTAGTTGCCAGGCACTGGGAGGAGGTGGGGTGGGGAGTGACTGCTAATAGGTATGGAGTCTCTTTTTGAGGTCATGAAAATTCTCGAATTAGATACTGGTGATGTTTGCACAACTTTGTGAATATACAAAAACAACTGAATTTTATACCTTAAGAGTGAATTTTATGGTTTATGAATTATATCTCAATTTTAACAAAGGAAAGCTTAAGCATCTGGAAAGTCAGGGACTGTCAGCAAAGTACTGAGCGTGAGCGACAGCAGGCCTTTGATAAATACGTGCCAGTGACGGGAACATACCTTTTCCCTTATGATTTTTTTAGAGCATATACTTAAAATATTTGGAACTGTTAAATGAAAGTTGCTGAAGGCTTAAAAATAGTAGTAATGACATAGCATTAATCTATCTCAACTAGCAATAAACCTTTTCTTGAAGGGAAGGGGAAAAGTCCAGAAGAAGATTTTAGTGAATAATTTTAAGATTTGTTGCACTTACAATAACATGGAAGTTTCAATCTTCGGAACAGCATTTGATTACTTCCATTAAGACTCTGTGGTTCCCTTCTTGTGAAATTAATTTGGTTAGTATCAGGCACTAAATTGTGAGTAGAATTTATAACTGGTATGTATTCTTGCAATTTAGTGGCCTCAATTCTTATTGAACGTTTAAATCTGAAAATTGAGATATATACTGCCTTGGTAAATGATAATGATGAAATATTTTCTGCTTTGTAAGTGGAATTGAAAATCACCATAATTAGTTTCTTTTCCCTTTTTACTTCTTTCTCCCCCCCTTGAGACACATTGGTTTCTCAAGTTATGAATTCAGTTTCTTTTGTTTATTCTAGCTGCTTAGTTTTTCTTATTATATACCTGTTTAATTTTTAATTTCTCATTAAAAGTAAATATGGCTAATTTTCCTATCAATATTTCAAGAAATCTTCCATTTCTGTCTGCATGACCTTGATATAGTGCTGCCTAGTGTATATTACTACATAATTAAAATGCTATTTTTTTTGTCTGATAGTTCTAGCAAAGTAACTTATCAATCCATTTTAAATCAATAGAGGTTTATTTTTATAAAGTAGGGATAAATGCTGTAAACGCTTTATATGGAACTAAAAATACTAGGTGAAATAATATGTATAGTGCTATGGGAAAAGTTGTTACAATTGCAGGAAAAACACTTAAAGATGAACATATAGGTATTCAGACCTTCTTAATCAGTCTCATTTATTGTATAATGAAGAAAGACACATTAAAAAATACTAATCTTGAGTCACTTGCGAGATACAGTAGCTGTCCACATCCATGGGTTCCATATCTGTGGATTCAACTAACTGCAGATTGAAAATATTTGGGAAAAAAATGGGTGGTTGCATCTGTCCTGAACATATACAGGCTTTTTTGCTTGTCATTATTCCCTAAACAATACAGTATAACAATTATTAACATGGCATTTACATTGTATTAGGGTATTATAAGTAGGCTAGAGATGATTTAGAGTATACTGGAGGATGTGCATAGGTTACATGTGAATACTGCACCATTTTATGTAAGAGGCTTGAGTATCCATGGATTTTGGTATCCAAGGGGGGTCCTGGAACCAATCCCCATGGATACTGAGGAACGACTGTACTTACTACGCCTGGACCATATGCTAGTCACTGTGTATCTGTGGTGATTGCATGGTGGCTCTGGATATTCTTGGTGGTGAAAACAGGTAATTTTTGCCTTCAGCCATCATGCTGCAGTCCTGGAGCCTCTGATGTGGGAGAACCCGTGTACCTAGAACTTAGCAACTGAGCAGAGACAGGTGTGAGATGAGACTGATGAGATTGGAGGGGTGGGCAGGGCACTCGTGCTTGCTTCCCCTTGTTAAGGGGAAGAGTTTGGGCTTTGTACTTGCTGTGAGAAGAAACCATTGAAGGCTTACTGCTGGGGAGTCCAGCTTCAGTTTTCTGTGAGATTACTCTGAGCGGTGATGAAAAATAGCTGGTGAGTATCAGAGGAGAAACAGAGAATCCAGCTGGCTCGATTTTATTGTAACCAGGCTAGTTATGATGATGGCCTAGACTAGAGAAGTGGCCCTAGAACTAGAAAGAAGTAGATTGATAAAAACTGTTTGGAAGAGTTAACAAAACTTGATGGATAGGATTTGGGGGTAGCAGGGTGGTGAGGGCAAAGAACATGTCAAGGAGGTTTCCTACCCCTTCAGCCTGAGTAACTGGATAGACTCATGTCCTGAGATGGGGGACGTGAGAAGAGGAGCTGATTTGGAAGGGGCAGTCCAGTGTTCAGTTTGGGGCATGTTGAGTCTGCGAGGGAGGATGTGCTTATGAGTTAGGGGAGTGCAGGGACTGGCCTTCTCTTCCTTGAGCTCTGGTAACTGGCTTATGGTCTGGGTACAAGTTAGATACATAAACCACTTCCAAAACCAAACTGATTGCACAGGTTTCCAGTTCACAGATAAGTTGCTATAACTAATGATGCCTCTGTGGTTTCTCATACAGCACATCACTCTAAAAATTTCTGGGTATATGATGGGCAGGAGAGTATTAGTCAGCACTCACTTATTGTGATCTATTTTCCTTGGTGTTCCTAGATCTATGCTTGCCTCATCCAAAAGGTCAAGTTACAGATTTGATCTTTACATGGACCAGTTGGATTGTTTTAAGGTACCTTGTGACAGGCTGCATCCCTCACTTGTATGGCTGGCTGACTTGATGATTTATTAGGAAGGAAACTGGGCTATATAGTTGTTATAAAATAGGTCAGCTTTACCTTTGCTACTTAAAACTCAAAACTGTGTTCTACCTATGGTGTTACTCTAGTGGCATTTGTTTTTGGAGTATGATCCAAGAGATGTTTATGCACTTCCCATGTTGGCTATGGTTATATCTTCCTTCTTATTAAGGATGCATTCATTGAGAAGTCAAACCACATAATTTTTCTTTGGATTTCCTGCAGCCAGTATTTTTATTTCCTTTCAACAAATAGAAATAGGCCATTTAGGGACTAGGATTATACATTTTTGTTCTTGGCTGTACCTCCAGTGCCTGGTACAGGGGCTGGCATGCATTTGGCACTTAATATTTATTAAGTAGATGAGTGAAAGAAGGAATGGCTGAACTATCATTCTGTGAGAAAGGATAATTCAGTTTTCAGAAACCAAGACATCAGGCAGACTATTCTTCCTATAAGATTATGTCTCTGAAACCTGCTAGGAAATCAAGGCTGAAAAATATAAACTTGGAAATCATCCTAATGAAAAGAATTATAGAAACCATGAGAGGGGAAGTCCTTGAGTGTGTGCAGGGGAGAATAAAGATAGAGGAAGAGTGAACAGCAGAGAAAGGGGAGTTGGAAGGAGGGGGGCATCCTCAGGAGAGCAAAGTGTTCCGTGGGAGCAGGAGAAGTCAGCAGTGGGCAGGTAGAGCTGGGAGGAGAGAAGGGGTGCACATGGAAAGAGACCTTTGGATTTGGCCAGAAGTAAGGGAGAGCGTAACATGAGCCTGGATGCACGCTGTGAAGTAAGAGGGGAAACTTTTTCTTAAGCAACGATGTAATTAGTTTTTATTTTCTGCTACATATGCCCAGCATCATAGGACACTGCACTGATGTTGAAGGGTTTATTTTGTGATTTCTTATAAGCTGAGGCCATATTTTTTTCATTGCTCCTATTATAGGTAATGATGTTTGATATATATAATATACATATTTATGCATATATATATGTATGTATACACACACACATATATATATACGAAACAAGGTGAATTTTAAAAAAAGTCACAATAGGTGGAGAAATGAAAATTGACTTGTGTTCCAATGTGAAAAATATGCATATGCGTATATGCATATGCACACACATGTATATGTATGCATAATTTTTTCCAGGCATTACTTTGGTGCGGTGTTGATAGAAAGAATTCATATGGGGGTGTAGGGAGTACATTTGAGCCTTATTAGGATGTACCATTTGCAAAGGAATTAATTTTCACATAAATGAAATTACTTTATAGAAATGAAAATAGTAGCTACCATTTATTCAGCATATCTTTTGTTCCAAGCATCTTACAGTAATCCTGGGAAAGAGGTATTATCACTCCTAATTTAAAGTGAAGAAATTGAAGTTCTGAAAGTTTAAGTGATTTTCTCTCTCTTGCAGAGCTAGTAAGTAGGAGAATCCTGACCTTTTTTACTCCAAAGCCCATGCAGTGTGCAGTGTGCTAAGTTAGAATCCTTAGAGAGTCAGAGCGACTTACATATTTGGTTGAGGGCCGAGAAATCTGCACGTAGAAAACAGAAACCACTAGATGAGAACACTTTCAGCATCCTGTCCCCTAATTTGCCTATTTACCCATATCTACCTGATACCTTAAATATTTTTTTCTTTCTGTTAAAAAGAAAAGGATCTTCCCTCAAAGCACTTGATTCTTTTTATTTATCTCTTGCATCTTTAGTTCGTGTCTCTGTCACCCTCTCTTTTGTTATTAGCTTTTTGCCATGAGCATAAACCAGTCCCTCCCTCTCTTAGTCCATTTAGTGTTGCCAAAAAGGAATACCCGAGGCTTTGTCATTTATTAAAAAACAAACAAACAAACAAAAAAAAGGTTTATTTAGCTGACAGTTCTGCTGGCTGTGAGTTTTACTTGATCTTAGCCAAAAGGCTGAGAGCAATGCTGCAAGTTTCAAGACTGGGCATCTGGTGAGAGCCTCAGGTTGCGTCCACTCATGGTGGAAGGCACATGGGATTTGGCCCATGCAGAAATCACATGGTGAGAGAGGCAGCAAGAGTGGGGAGGGAGGTGCCAGGCCCTTTTACAAACCAGCTCTCATGGGAACTAATAAGAGTGAGAACTCATTCATTCCCCCCATCCCCGCCAACCCCTCATTCCCCCCCAAGGAGCGCATTAATCTTTTCATGAGGATCTGCCCCTGTGACCCAAACACCTCCCATTAGACCCCACCTCCAGCTTCATGGATCATACTTCAGTGTGAGGTTTGCGGGGACAAACATCCAAATGGTAGCACTCTCCATAGCAGATGCCTTCTTTATTAGTAATCACAGCATAACAAACCGCTCCAAAGCCTGGTGGAGTAAACCAAGCATCATTTCTTCAGCTTACTGTCCTGTGGCTCAGCAAACTGGGCTGGGCTCAGTTGGACAGCTTTGCTTCTGGGGCAGTAGCTGGCTCGTGGCCAGGACTATCAGGGTGACTGGAGTCTGTGTCTTTTTTCATCGTCCAGCAGGCTGGCCCAGACTTGTCCACATAGTTACTGGTGAGGGTTTCAAGAGAGCGAAGTCTGCAGATCATCTTAAGGTCTGGGGTCGGAGCTCATGTAGTGTCACTTCTCCGCATTCCATCAGCCAAAGCATGTCACAATGCCAGCCCAGGTCCAGGGGATGGAGAAGTAGACTGTTGAGCCACGACTCCTCCTTGTCCGTAACTCCAGTTCACCCTTTAAGACCATAGCCATGTCACCACCTCGGGTTGAATCCGATGCCTGTGCTCTGGGTTTCCCCTCCCACTGGGTTTAGAACATTGCGTGGCAGTTGTTGGTTTACTGCTTTTGGAAAGTGAGCTCCTTAAAAAATAAGGACTGTGTTTCAATCCAGGATTTGACACATAGTAGGTAACTTTTAAAAGCTGAAGTGTTGTCAAAATAAAACATTCAGGCAGTTGATATCTGGCAATGTGAAAATTGGAATAGAAGATAATGTATGCTTACATCTTAAAACTTGCTTGTTGACATTTAAAAACTTTGGAGCAAACTCATTCTAATATATGAAAATTAAATATTTCTTTAAAAAATGGAAGGGGTAAAGAATCGTGGCCAGGCATCTGAATAGAAATCATTATTTAATATTTGCACATTATGTTTGTAGGTTTTTCATTAGGTTACAAGTTTGTTTATAAGGAAGACAAGTTATAATTTCATGACATGTTTTTCAGAGAAATCATACCTGTTCATTAACTGGTTCATTGGGATCTAGAATAACACTTTTATTTTAGAATGTAAAATGAAGGAAGAGTGTCAGCCAGCATCCTGGATGTTACTCTGGAAGACGTTGAATATAAATGTTTCTGTTAGAACGGGAAGTAGCATATATCTGGTGTGGTCTCGTCTTTAACCGAATGTGTCTTACCAGTTTGCTAATTCTTCATTGATAGATTTTCACATGTATTTTTTGTTTCAGGTTCAGCTGTTTGTATACCTCTCCAGATACCTAAAACCTGATCACATTTTTCCTGGGCTGGACTGCTTTCCTGGTATCTAACCATGCAGCGGAGATCAAGAGGGATTAATACTGGGCTTATTCTGCTCCTTTCTCAAATCTTCCATGTTGGGATCAACAATATTCCACCTGTCACCCTAGCAACTTTGGCTCTCAACATCTGGTTGTTCTTGAGTCCCCTGAAGCCACTGCACAGCTCCTGTCTCAGCGTGGAGAGGTGTTACCAGTATAAAGACTGGCAGCGTTTGCTGCTTTCTCCCCTTCACCATGCCGACGACTGGCATTTGTACTTCAACATGGCGTCCATGCTCTGGAAAGGAATAAATCTGGAAAGAAGACTGGGAAGTAGGTGGTTTGCGTATGTCATCACCACATTTTCCCTACTCACTGGGGTGGTGTACCTGCTCCTGCAGTTTGCGCTTGCCGAATGTATGGATCAGCCTGAGTTCAGAAGGAACTGTGCCGTGGGTTTCTCAGGTAAGGCAGACCAATTTCCGAGGCAGCATACGTGGAGGCAGTGAGGGGGTGTGGCTGCTGTCATTTTATGAGATGTGGTAAGGGGACTAAATTCTGAGTAGTTAAGGGCTGCAGGGGCTTGCATCTTGAAGAGGAGGCTGATTGGAGCATAGGAGGGACTAGTTTTTGCTGTTTTACTTTATGCTGTATCATTCGCTTTTGGACAGTCTGACTAGGCCTGCTGAAAGGTGGTTTTGTGGGAAATGTAGTGCTGGAAACATGCACTGGCCCCATCATGTCAGGGCCACAGAGAGACCCACAGGTGTATTTGTAATAGGGAGTTCTCAAAAATGATGAGTCTGCCTGTGAAGCAGGTTCACTGTGCGCTGGGTACCAACTTGTCTGAGTCTGGTGAGACAGAGCACACTCAATATGCAACAAGTTACGTGAAGCAGATTTGCTACTTATGGGCAGCAAGGGACAGCAGGAGCCTGGGATTCATTGTGAACCAGTCCCTTAAGGCTCAGAAAGCTGCGCAGGGCAGGTGGAGTCTTGACTGTGTGTGCCCCACTTGCACTGCAGATGAGGGACCCTGAAAGGCAGCCCACCCCAGCTTACAAACCTGGGGATGGCCTGCATCACTGGGTGAAGCTTTGAGGGACACCCTTTTCTAGAAGGGAGCTGGGCTGTTTTGGCCAGCTCCCCCTGTATCTCAGGATGTTGCATTTTTACTACATTCCATAGTTATTCTTAAGACCTACAAGCGAGAAAGTGGGGGAGAACTACGTAGGTCCAAGGCCACCCAGAGAACTTTCCTGCACATGCATCCTGGTAACTTCATTAAAGTAAGCGTACTACACCCTACTGTGGCTACTGTGGCATGCCCACCGTGGTTTAGGAGCCATGGGAGTCACTCCGCATAACTTATCCTGTTTAATTCATGCAACAGATCCATAGGAAGATGACATTGTCTTGATTTTATAGCTGAGGAAGCTAAGACACAGAGAAGGGAGGTTGCTAGCTCAAAGTTACACAGCTCATTAGTGGTAGACCCGGGATTTGAACACAGTCTGCATGACATGCGATGCATTGTCTCTCACCTTTTTTCCTCACTAATTCTTTTTTTTACAGATATTTCGTGGGACTGAAATTGCCTTCAGGATTAGGTGTTCTAAGTATTAGAATGTGAAGGGGAGGAGGGAAATAGTCCTGAAACAAGGAAATCAGATCCTTCCTTCTACCTTCCCTGCCATCCTTCCCTCTTTCCTCCAGGATGCACCTTTGTGCATCTAATTGTGGGAGAAGGATGAATATATGTCCTGCCTTCAACATGTCTTTCCATAGAGGTTAAAAAAATACATATTACTGGTATTTTTTATTGAGTTAAAATTTATATAGCATAAAATTAACTATTTTAAAGTGTACATTTTAGTGGTATTTAGTACCAGTACTGGTGTTTCATTCCCCTTTTATGTGTTATATGTTTACTAACATACTGAAAGTCAGTATGAATTTCCACGTCAAGAACCATCAAAGGAATGAGTGCCTTGAACATTGTCTTTTTACCAAATGCTGGGCTTTAAGGAATATGGTGTGTTTTAAAGCAAAAAGTTGGATGTAATCGAATAATCAAGTTCACCTTTTAATTAGTTTTCTTTGTAAATGGTGATTCTCTCCACATTTGGATTATTGATATTTGTATGCTCTTTATTCTCTTTTAGGAGTTTTGTTTGCTTTGAAAGTTCTTAACAACTATTATTGCCCTGGAGGCTTTGTCAACGTTTTGGGCTTCCCTGTACCCAACAGATTTGCTTGTTGGGCCGAACTCGTGGCTATTCATTTATTATCACCAGGGTAAGTGTTTATTCTTAGAGAATAAAAATGAAGAACCCAACGTTTCATGGAGAAAGAATTGCAATAATAATGAGGTAACAAATTGCTTTTTACAGTGAAGTTTATTCTTTATAAGGACAGAATTGAGCTTAACAGTTTTAATGTCAGACATTCCTGGGTTTGAATCCTGTCAGCTACTGAGCTGTGTAATTTTGGGGTCGTTGTCTTATCTGAGTTGCAGTTTCCTCGCCTTTTAGGTAGGAATACGAGAACCTAATATACAGATTTGGGGATCAATATTAATCAGCCAGTCAGCTAGTTAATTCTAATAATAATCCAGAGAGGTACATAGAAACCACATAAAGATAAAAACCCATAAGCTGTGTTGGTCTAATGCTTTTAAGTCACTTTAGCTGTAAATTGTCTTGGTAATGGAACTCTTAAAACAAAAGGCTTTATGCAGAACCCAATATATTAATATAAAATGGATCACCTCTGAACTGTTTTGGGTTGAGAGGAAGCTTCAGGCCGTTCCCTTTGCCTTACTCCTGTGTGTCTGTGGCTGCCTCAGAGGCACCTCCACAAAATCCTAGGGCTCCAAGGAGCGCAGTTTCAAAACCGCAGCTTTAGATGAACCCTTTTCTTCTCTGATGAGGACATGGGAATCCGGGAGGTTAAGGAACTCCTCAGACAGCCTGTGGAGGACGCTGGGCTGGTGAGGATTCAGCCTCCTGGTTCCTGCTGCACTTTCCGCCTTTGGTTCCTTTCTCTGCTTTTTGTTTAGAGAAAGGAGGATGAGTTGTGTTATTTTTCCACCGCTTCCACCAGGTTCACTTCCCTTAATCTGTATTGTGCAACTGGAAATGCATGGTTTGCTTATTTATTTTTACTGTGGGGACCAGGACACTGCAAATGGGGGAGATTCAGGAAGATTCAGAAAAGATGGGGATTTTTTTTTTTTTTTTGCTACTGTTTAGACAGGAGTTTTGGTTTTGGTTTTGATTTGTGAGACTGTGTTGGGCGTCTTACCTAATTTTAGAATATTCTTATTGGGCTGTGTGTCAGCCTGTAACCTCCAGTCCTTCTGTCATGCTCTTCTCCCGTGGTGGGCAGCCATTGGTTGCAGGCCTGTAACTGGCAGTGATGTGGCCCGTGTACACCACTCATTTACACTTGTATTGCTACTTGTGGCAGCTCAGCACAGAAAGCCTAACAAAATCTTCAAAGTTTTCTTTGAAAATGGGTCCAGTAATGTCTGTCTCTTACTTCAACAGCCCTGTCCATACCTTGTCACTCACTGTTCCCCTGGCTTGCTCCACGTGACTTGGTTCTCTATGTAGATGATGGGCTTTTGTATGTAACTGGCAACTTTAACATTCATATGAAAATCACTCCCTCTAGTACTTGAACTTGTATCTTGTGATGAATCCATTGAATAATGGTGCCTTTAGTATTCTCAGGCAACTGTTTCTGAAGAGCTCATCATGCATTTTATTTTTTTAGCCACCTCCCCCCCTTACCTGGAAAAGGCATGGTTGCGTTTTTGTGTAATACGCTTATTCTGTGTGGAGTGACCTGATATTCTCAGCCTGGGAATGAAGTGAAATTTCCTGTCTTTGATGTTTAAATGAATAAGTCTTTTGGTTTTTAAGACTTGACTGCTTTGAATGAAAACTTCTAATTTCCGAGCATCTACTTATGCCTATGTCCAAATAAAGACTGAGCTAAACCCTGATCCAGGAAACCTGAGCAGTGAGTGCTTCTTTGGGATGGATCTTGGAAGAATGGGTGTAACCAGAGCTCTCTTTGCTCTGTATTGTATTCTCTTCCTGGTTGTCAATTAGAATTTTCACTGGGAAAACACTGTAAATCTTTAGAACAGAGCCTGCTTTATTGCAGGACTGTATGGGCTGTCCTTTGGGAGGAAAAAAAATCTGCCAAAGCAAATGGTTTGGTGGACCTCTGTGTTTTATGAAAGCCTTGGAATTAGTAATTTCCCGCAATTACGGAGTTTTATGAAGGAAGGCCACTCCAAACAGGCAGCTATTAGGCATTGTGAGGGGTGCGAGGGGTGTGGACTTGACCGCCAGGGTGAAGTCATCACACTCATTACGTGGTGCTGTTACTTTTCTCCGTTCTTGTGTGTGTTAGTTCAGCGGTCGCTCTGCCTCTCACTGTCTCTCCTTTTCCCTTCATGTCCTGGGACCCTGTGGGGTGGCTGTGTTGAGGAGGAGCCCCTGCTCCAGAGGTGGCCCAGGAGGGAGACATGGCAGCCACTTCAGGAGCTGCCTCCTTCACAGATGGCAAAGACTCAAACTCAAAATGTCAACCACGTGTGTCTGGGCCTTGGCATGGGCATCTCCTATCCCTTTCCCTGGAATGCCTTTCACTCTTTTCTCCTTATGAATTCCTGGTTATTCAAGATCCAGATAAAATAATATCTATTCTGTGCTGCTTTTCCTGATTCCTCCAGGCAGAGTTAATTGCTTGTTTTTGTCCCTATAGCGTTTGTAGCTTTCTCTTCCATAAGCACTTTCTCCTTCATAATTTATCCATATTTTTCACTTTTTATGCTGTGAGCTTCCTTAGGGATTGTTTCTTATTCATTTGTGTATCTTAATATCTGCCTGGTGCATATAGTAGGACTTGGTAAATATTTGTGGTTAAATGGACATAAGTTAAAGAATATCAGCAAAGGACCTGTTGTTTTCACGAGTGCCTTTTGGCCTGAAGTCTCTTGCTAGATTCCTTCATTGACCTCTGTCGGGTATTTTAATTTTACCTCATTCTTCCAGTTATAAGGTGGGCTGATATATCATTGTTTTAGAACTCAATATCAGAAATGGAAGGAGAGAGAAGCAGTAGAATATGTAAAATTTATATAACCACTGAAACTGCTAGTTAAGAACTGTCAATATGAACTGTTAACTCTCTGTACAAAGGAGAATGGCTACTTGTCTCTCTTATTACTGTATTGACTGTAAAATCCGTGTCCCATATGGGACAGAATTCCTTAGGTGGCATGAAACTGCCATGCTACTTTGAGTTCTGTCTTTGCATCTGCATACATTTTATGTTAAGGTGCTTCTGATATATTTGTCTAAAATACAGCATAAAGGACAGTGTTTGAGGAGTTGGTGGAGAGTAGAGTAAAAAGAAAAGAGAGAAAAGGTTAGAGTCTTGGGGACAAATCCATACTGAGAGGCTGTGCTACTGTGAGTCATGACATCACCTATCAAATAATGGGCTTTAAAGCAATAGTTTCCAACTATGGGTTCTAACCCATTAAAAGGACATGAAATCAATGTAGCGTGTCACAACTGGCGTTCCAAAAACAAGAAAAGAAAAGAGACATAGAAATATT
>NW_012142745.1:8733754-8758772 GCF_000956105.1 Propithecus coquereli
GCCCGGCCTAAAATGAGTTTTTATATAGGACACAGCACAAAAATTTTGACACGTGTTGCTTTACAGCAGCTACTAGTTGCTTAATCTAGAGTTAAATATGTGTGTAGGATCAGCATCACTTACTGCCTTCAGTGGAAGAGAGAATTAGATTGTCAGGACTTTGGTGGCAGCGAGAACAGGCTGTGATCACAGATTTCTACCAATTTTTGTCTTTCATTAGAACAAGTACTATTTGTTCACAAGGCTTACTAATGACTGTGCCAGTTCTCATGATAGTTGTCTGTATACAGAAATGTGTGCTAACAGATTTAGACTTCATGTAAACCAGAAAAGCTAATAACAGTTGTTCAGTTATAAACAAAGTTATTAATAAAACCCTTTGAAAATACAAGAAGAAAGGGTTATCTAGAGCAAAGGAGGCAATGAGGTATAAAAGTTAATTAATACATTTTCCCAAGTGCAAATATAACATTCTTTCCTAAACTTTTTGAAATGTAAAAGTATTTCTGACACCTCGGTAGAAAATAAAAACCAGTGGATGTAGAGTCACAATATACATTGGGAGTTTGTATAAACAAGCAAATAACGAATATGTAAATCCAGAGATACCCAAATTTATCATTATTCGGGGAGAAAGCTCCTTTAACAAAAATGTCCTGATGGATGACAGCTCAAGAAGGAATTCTGATATTCTCAGGGTTTGGTCAGTGTCTGTGGCAGTTCTTGAGAGGAGAGAAGGCTGCTCTCTGGGATTTAGGTTTTGTAAGGATGGCTTAAGCTGTTTTTCAAGAAGTTATGCCAATTTGTGATGTCATTTTGTCAATTTTAGCAGAGACTGGCCTGTGCGTGTATATACACATTTGTTTATTGTCCAGGGTGAGCCTCTTCTGAAAACATGGTTGTCTGTTTGTGTTGTAGGATAACATCTTTTGTCTGTGTGTCTACTGGGACTGTTGCATTTTTCTAAGCTTGGATGACAAATGTATATAGAATGATACCCTCTGTTTTCTTTCATGGAAACATATTTTCCCAGCCTGTTAGAGTTCAGTTTAAATCAACATTCCTGAACTATCCCAAGCAGATTTGTGAAGTAGGGGAAATCATTCTTCTGCATTCCTTGGATGTCCATTTATATATTTCCTCCCTTTCCTCTTCACAGCCTCCCATAAAGGAAGGTTATTTGAGTCATATCAAAGAGTTAGTTCATTTTTCCTGCCTCCCAGCAGGGATTATAGTTGAACAGAACTCAAGGTGAGAGCAATACTTAACCCAAAACAATGATTCCCTTGAGTTAGAGTTTAAGAGATGAGAATGAGAAACTGAGGCAGGGGGCTTCCCCTCCCACTACAGCTGGAACTCTTTGAGGGAAAGGGCGTGCGTGAATCATCTCTCTGGCTCTAGAGTCCAAGGTTGTGGAGAGAGAGAAGACCTAGCCCTGTCCTGAACAGCTGGACAGAGTGATCTGCCCATTCCCTGACCACAGTAGGAAGAACTTAGAGCTCACAGGAAGTGAATTAAGAACAGACAAGATAATTTTATCTGACTGACTACTGAGTTTTCTTTAGTTATTCTTTTTTAAAATATCCAGTATAACAATTTCTTTTAAAAATGGGTTCAGTTTACATGAACAATTAAAACTGAAAAGATAACCTGGTTTCCCAGCTCTGTTGAAAGAATGACATATTCATTGCAGAAAAATTGAATAAATATAAATGTAGGATGAAAAAAAAAATTGCCAGTCTCTTACCTAGAGAAAATTACTATTATAATAGTATTGTGCTCTCACATATCCCTACCCTTGTATACAATTCTGTTTTCTATTTTTTCATTTAACATGTTATAAGCACAGGTCTTCAGAAGCCTTATTTTTAATGATTGCATAATGATTTCTACTAATGTAGTCTCTGATTTGCTAATTTTACATACTAATTTTACTACGTGATCATTCAGATTATAAGTGGGAATGTCTGTCAGAGCATTATTTGCAAGTCTTGGCTTCCAAGTCTGAATGCCCTTGGAGTAGAGTCTAGGAAAACATTAAAGGTTTGAACTATTTTTATGACTCTTCATACATATTATCAACTTGCTTTCTGTAAGTTTATTCTGGTTTATAGTCCACCAGCAGCATAGGAAAGTGCTCCCTTCCCTACTTCTTGGCCAGCCTGAATATTCTCTTTAAGTTTTTTTGAAGTTTGATACATAACACAAATTTTTCCACTGCTGGTACTTACAATGCTTTTATTAGTGAAATGGGAGACTTTTTCATTTCCTTTTTATTCAGTTGTATTTCCTTGTCTGTGATTTTTCAGTTTGTGCCCCCTATGTATTTTCAAGAAGCTGTGATTATTCATTGTTAATGAGCGATGACAATAAATACCAAGTGGTTCTTATTAGATCATATATACTAACAGGCCTTAGCTACATAGTATAATTTTAGGTTCTATAAGCAATAACTTAGACAATACTTATGAGAAATTTCTTTTTTGCTGATATTAATGGATAAAGGTTTATTCTAAACCATAGCTTAGAGAGTAAAAATGAAGAAATAATATGATGTGTAGTTTTGGGGGGGCATCAAAGACATAGACTTTATTTATGTTATTTAAGTAAATTTTATTTTTTAGAATTGCTTTAGATTTACAGAAAAAATTATAAAGAAAGCTGTACCAAAAGCTCCCATATACCCCACACCCAATTTTACCTATTATTAACATCTTAACATTAGTATGATACTTTTTTTATAGTCAATGAACCAATATTTATATGTCATTATTTTCTAAAGTCCATACATTATGCAGATTTCCCTAATTTTTACCTAATTTCCTTTTTCTTTTCCATGACCCCAGCCAGGATAACGTTTAGTCCTCATTCTTCTTAGGTTCCTGTCTTAGCTTGGGCTGCTGTGACAGATACCGTAGACTGTGTGGCTGAAACAAAAGAAATTTATTTCTCACAGCTCTGGAGGCTGGAAGTCTGAGATCAAGGTGCCAGCATGGTTGATCTTTGGCCTCTCTTCCTGGCCACCTTCTTACTGTGTCCTCACAGGGCACAAGCTCTCTGGTGTCCCTTCTTATAAGGGCACTAATCTCATCATGAGGGCCACCTCCTCCTTACCTCATCTAAACCTCGTTATCTCCCAAAGGCCCCATCTTCAATACCATCACATCGGGAGTTAGGGCTTCAACATACAAATTTTTGTAGGACACAGTTCAGTCCATAGCAGCTCCTCTTGGCTGTGACAGTTGGCTTTTTAAAATTTTTAATGGAGAGTTACTAAATGTTTATGTGTATGAACATTAACTCTCATTTACCCTCACGTGGTTCAGAAGCCGTGTTCTGTTAGCCACATGGCATTATTTCTAAGCAAGTTTTAATTTAGGTGCATGAACACATATTGTCTTCTGTAATTGTTCAGGCCTGGTGTGGTTCCATTTGAAAGTGTACATGTCTTATACCGAGGTGGAATTAAACCCCATGGATATGAGAAATTTCCATACCAACCAGAGCACACTAGCCAGGGAAGGCTCCTGCCGTCTGTAAATTACTCAGACCTTGTTTTGCATCTGTTTTACCCAGTTGGCCAGCTCAGAAAAACAGAGAAGAGCAGTAGGTAGAAACAAGGAAGCAGCTGTTTTTCCAGTTGAACACAGAGTTGTCTGGAATAAGGTTCACTACCCAGGTTGAAACTAATTAGCCATCATACTGTGATATAATTGTGGGTGTGTGGATGATAACACCTACCTAATCTGTACTTAACTAACTAGGCTTGTTAATGATCAATTTTGGTGACTTAGTGACAGGTGCAAGACTTGGGTGTCCTGTGTTGGATGTCTCAGATAATGATGACTGGGGGTTATTTTTAAAAGGTAAAATTCTTAAAAATTGAAGAAAAGCCCTATGTCCTGGGTTAGTAGGTGCTGTCAATAAATTAATTAAATAGAAGAGCCCTGTGTAATGTGTTTTATAGAAAAAGGGTGGGTTTTCTTTAATATGAAAAGTTAATTGCAAATGTAGCAATTATTTTGACTTGATTTTTTTCTTACTAATATTTTTTCATTAAAAAATAATGAAAGCCTATAAAGCACATTTATTTCCCTTTGGAGTATTTAGAATGTACACTTTGGCCTATTTGGAAATTTTTTTAGGAGACACTATTGGAGATAAATGTTATACAATTAAATATTCACTCTCAACTAATAAGATGATAAATCACATCTCTAGAGATTTCTGATGTGTTTACTTAATTCTTCCCATTTCAGTATAAGGAAGAATGTTTTAAAATAGAGAATTTTTTATATTTGCTAATTTCCCCTTCCTCTTCTGCAGTATTAAGTGATTTTTAGTTAAAAGTCATGGGAGTTAAATAGGCAAGAGTACTGTTTTCCATTTACATTCAGGTTTGGTTCAAATTATGCAAAATGAAGACAGTTGGTGCTATGAATTGAAATCATTAGTACATCAATTATTCTGTGATAACCAGCTGAGAACAGGCTGCAGATTGCATAAATGTTCCTTTCATTTAAAGTTGGCTTCTCATTAGCTTATATGAGAAATAAAATAATTTGATTCTAATTTATCTCTCTTTCAATGGACATTGTTCCCCCCTGAATTCAAGAGGAGAGCATTTTAATTTTGTAGTCATTTATAATACACAGGTCAAATAAATAACAAGTTTTATTTCTAGCAATATATGTCACTACTATATTACCATAGTTTCTTGATTCTAAGACACACATCTTTTTAGGACATAATAGGCCACAAACATGATAAAGATAACATCAAAAATCAGTAGGGAAAATAAGGGTTACTTACAAATGATGCTTGAAGAATTTTTAACCATTTGGAAGAAACTGAAGTTAGAGCTTCATCTCACTATACTCTTAAAACAAATTTCTGATGCTTAGAATATATAATAAAATCTGAAAAATATCTAAGAAGATGTAAGGGAAATTTAAATTTCTAAGCATTAAAACAAGGAAACATAATCTTAAAGACAAAAGTAACAAACTTTTTTGTCAGGTCCAGATATAAATTAAAATAAAGGACAAAAAATTAGAAATGAATTAGAAAAAAAGGATTACATTTTTGTGATGAACAATAGTAATTGTAAGAAAAATACTGACAGACAAACTGGCAAAAGCTATCAATAAACAATTTATAGAAAAATATCAGTGGCTAACAAATGTATAACATAAAAACTCATTATTAATTATGGGAAAATTAAAATAATCTATTTTGCTCATTAAATGAGCAAGATTAAAAATTATCACTGTTTGAGGGTTTGGTGAAATGAGTGTTTACATAAACTTTTGATGGATCTTTCCATTGGTACAAACTTTCTGGAAAGTAATTTGAATATAAATATCAAGATCTGTAAAAAGGTTTATACCTTTTGAAAGGAATTACCTTTACAAGACTCTGTCCAAATTATAAATAACAGAAATACAGAAAAATATTGATATAAGCATATTTATTGACATGATGTATTGGAAAATGTGGAACCATTGAAATGTTCTAATAGTAAATGATTCAGTAAATCATGATGTGATAGAATATTATACAGCCATTAAAATGGTATTGTCAGAGATTATCTTAATGGGATAGGAAAATACTCATGATAAAAACAAAGGTAGAAAGTAGAATACAAAGTATTACATATAATGTAATTTCAATTTTTTTTTCAAAAGAAAAAGTCATACAAAAAAGACTAGAGAGACACACGAAATATTAATAATGGTTAACTCAAGGTTGTGGAATTATGGGCATTATTTATAATTTTTCTCTTTAAACTTTAGTTTTTTTCCCCAGATTCTCTACACAGCATATTATATCTAGTGGAAAAATTGAGTTATTAAGATATAAATATATACAGTAATCCTCCCTTATCTGTAGGGGATATGTTTGACTCCCAGTGGTTGTTTGAAACTGTAGATGGTACCGAATCCAATATATGCCATGTTTTTTTGATCTGGTAACTGAGATGGCCGGTAGCATATATAGTGTGGATCCAGTGGACAAAAGGATCATTCATGTCCCCAGTGGGACAGAGAGGGACAGAGCGGGATGATGCAACATTTCATCATGCTACTCAGAACACTGTGCAATTTAAAAGTTATGAATTGTTTATTTCTGGAACTTTCCATTTAATATTTTTGGGCCACGGTTGACCATGTATGACTGAAACTGTGGAAAGTGAAGCAGTGGATAAGGGAGACACCTCTAGTAATGTATTTTCACTAATCTTAGCTTATTTGTCCTGTCCCTTCCAAGTTCCAGAGGGCAGAGATATTGTTCTCTGCTTACATCATGGCTGGTGCATCGTGGTTACTTAATAAATGTTTGTTGAATAAAGCCAGAGTTTGGGGTGGCTGGCCCAGGCAAAGATAAAAAGCAGAGTGTAGATGGCTGAGTTGGTGACCCAAGTCCAGAAGTCTAGAGTGGACAGTAAGGAGAGATGTCAGATCCAAAATCTGAGAGCAGAGCTGAAGGAAAAGTCTGCAATTCAAACAGGAAAAGGGAAAACTGAGCATTTAGAAGACTTGAAAACCCACATCTAAACAACGGGAGCAGGACAGGTGAAGCCCCTCCCAGTGTTGTGCAGGGCACGTCCCATGGGCCCTCCCTTGCCTCCTGCAGAGACCACAAGATTAGGCTACAAAGGCAGCTTCAGTCATCTCTATAAATACAGAAATTTTATAGGGCATATCCTCTGCTCACAGTTAATAATAATGGATTTTAAAAACCTGCACATGACAAAAGGTAAACTGATACCAACAGTCAGATCACTTCGAAATTTAAGTAACTCCCTAATTAAGAGGAATTAGAAAAAAGACTTTAGAAATAAACGGTGAGAACACTATATATCAAACCTGCGGGCTTTGGAAAACTCAAGTGCTTTTTATTATACAGCAAGAAAGTTTTAAACGTAAATAATCTCTATCTTTAAGAAGCTAGATAAGGAACAAATAAATAAAAGATTAGAGGAAGATGAAACTGATATTGATAAACGCAAAATTTAATAAACTGAAAGGAAAAAATGATAGACTTGATAAATGAAGAGGTGTATCTTTGAAAAAACAAACCAAGTAGACAGGCCTGTGACAGGTTTAATTAAGAAAATTAGAAAGAAAACTTAAAACAGTAGATTTGACAAAGGAGATATAGCCATAGATACAGAGGAAGCTAGATCAACTTAGAGAATGATGTATATTTTGTGAGGGAATAACTTTTCCTGTTTTAAGACTTTTAGAAGAATCATTATTGGTTTGGATTTTTTTTTTTTTTACGTTTTCAAGTAATATTATTAAAACCTAATTTTTTAAACCTCATTGAGATTTTATGATCCAAACACTGCTTGATATATAATTTTTTAAAAGTCTTTGAGCTTCTCTAGTGTGTTCTAACTGCTGTATCACTATTGTATTTGAAGTTGTCGATTTTGTTCAAAGAGCTCTTACCCAGAGAACTCAATTAGAGTGTCATTTTGTTGAGAGCTTATGATCCTGTAATTTTTGACTGAGAGTTCCTCAGTGTAACTGACATTGTGCAGATTTTGATGAACCGGTTAATTTACTTAGAGGATGGTGTAAATTCACTGTGTGATATATACCATAATTGGAACTCTGAACAGAAGGTCACATTTTCTCCTGTTTCTCTCAAGCAATTTTGTGAAGTGTGATACACCAATGGGTAAAAATACTTCAGGACTTGCTAATGAAAGACAGTGTGTACAGAATCTGCTTTTCTAGCACATATTTTTATAGATGTTGAAAATGCTCTTGTCAAATAGCATTTTAAAAACTGTCAGGTGTGTGTGTGTGTTTCAAATGAGTTTTAAATAATTCAGTACTATGCAGGCGGCAGAAAAATGACTTTATAAACTTGCAGTGCTCTTTTGTATTGAATATACAAGTAGAGTCTATGAATTAAAAATGAATAGTCTCCGATCCATCTTTTTACTAATAACTAGTTTAGTGTTGATGGAAATTTGCTGTTATTAATGTTGTTTTAGCATTTTTCCACTAAGTAATTGCCTTAAAGTCATTTCAACACAGATATTACGTGTATACTGATGGTGAAGTATGTTTCTATTAGAAGTCTTGTCTGATTTATTTGACTTGATGGCCAGCTCATGGTGGCCTCCTTCCCTTTTCTTCCAACCTGGGTGCCGCTGAATTGGAAGTGAGGACAGAGTAGACATGGACGAAGTCTACTTACTTACTACTTACTTACTTCAAGTGAGTGTGAGATTTCTCAGTGCTTTCCCATCCAGCCACTTAGTTGGTGAGAAGTGTTGGTGGAATATTAAAAATTCCCTCCCTGAAAAATTACAGAACCATGAGCCCTCAAAAAACTGTCACTATAATTGAGTGTTCCCTGGGTAAGAACTCCTTGAATAAAATATACAGCTTTGGATGCCATAGTGATACAGCAGTTAGAACATATTAGAGAAACTCAGTGACTTCTAAGATATTCTATATTAAATACTGTTTGGGTCATGAAATCTCAGTGAGGTTTTCTTTTTTTCCCTCTTCTTTCTTTCTTTCTTTCTGTTTTTTTGAGACAGGGTCTTCGTCTGTCACCCAGGCTGGAGTACAGTGGTGGGATTCATAGTTCACTGCAGCCTTGAACTCCTGGGCTCAAGCGATCCTCCTGCTTCAGCCTCCCAAAGTGCTGGGAAGTGACCCGCCTGCTTTTCTTTTAAAAAGAAAATTAGATTTTAATAATATTAGTCAAAAACAAAAAGAATAAAAAGTCCAACAGTGATGCCTAGAAAATAGTCTGAGTCTAATTGGGAGTAAAAAAAGATTATTGAGTCTTAGCCACATTTTTTATTGACTCCTTAGTCATGATTCTCATCTTTCTCCTGATCTTCCTGTCCCCAGTTTCTTTTTTTAAAGGTGTGAGAAAGGAAAATTTGTTTTTTGTGAAAAGGCTAGGCGGAATGCATAGTAGTGTATACATTTCTTCCTTCTGCTAAAGGGTAGTAAGGAACTGTGGTTTTTCTAAAAGCAGAAAAATTTTCTCATTTATCATCATTATTATTATGACTATTTTGGTTTTGTTTTCCTCAGGTGTTTTGCATGAACGATAATGGTATTATTCATTTCAGGAGTTATCAAATCTCTAATCTGAGAATCTCCAAGTTAGGAATTAAATAACTTTCAAGGCAAAAGATTTAAGGTGTGCTTGCAGGGATTGGGAAATGACTGAAGTTGCAGCCACAGAGAGGGTTGTAGTTAGACACAGAAAGGGTGAAAACACCTGTCTTAGAACATTAAGTTGAAAGCTTTTTGCATTGCAGCAGTAATTTTAAAGATTTGCCCTAAGAAACTGTAAAAGTTCATTTAAAATTCATAAATTCTACTCCAGTGTCTCTCTGAGTACTCTGCATATGATTGCTATCAAATGTCTTGGGCATGCTGATTATATACTGTTTAATGCACATTGTTTGTAGTAGTATTTCATGTGCCGCAGAACTGACTTGTCCTGCTTATTCAGTCTGAAAGGAGTTGTCAGAGTTGCTGTCACCCATCCGGCTGGGCTGTCCAATTAATGAAAGAGGTGTTTTTTTATGTGCTCCACATTATTCCAAGATCTTCCTCAGAGGTCTTTATTTTTAATGATGGCTCAAGGTCCCCTTTTGATCTGAATTCATAGATTTTTACATGTTAGTTATAATTGAGTTTTCTTAAGGTTGAGCTAAAAATCGACAGTAAAACAAGGATCGGATGGGGAGAGGGCAGCAAAAGATTGTAGAAAATGATAAAAGAGATTAAACCACCTGGTGAAACAAATCTTTTAGTAGACTTGAAGAAGGCATGTATTTTTTTTGAAAAATTTTGTTGAGAAATCAAATTAGAAATCAGGGTAGATGATTTCAGTTTCTGGAGATGTTTTGTAGGTCACAGCATGATCCATTGTGTGATTAGAGTTGTGTTACATGAACAATTATATGGCTTCTAGTCATACTTTTGGTTATTCTCATGTTCCTCATTACAGATTATAAATTCTAATTTACTTTTCCAGAGGCACAGAAGCTGAGCAAAGGCCAGCAGAAGGTGTATACATCGGGGAGGGAGTACTGAGGATGGATTCATTACTGAATTCTCCTTTCAACACACCCTTACTGAGTGTTACTCCCACTGCCCCCTGGTCCCCCACTTCGTAGCCCCGGGCCCTTAGTTCAATTATTTTTCTAAGTGTCAGTTCCTCATCTGTGAAATGGGACCAGTAGCAGTACCTATGTCATGGACTTGTTGGGAGGATTGAAAACAACACAGGAAAAATGTAGAAATCAGTGTCTGGCTGATGGGAAGGCTGCTACCACTTCGGTGTCCCTGAGTTGTCACCTGTAGGTACAAATAGAGTGTCTGATAAAGTTCAAGCCAGTCAGAGCGTATCAGAATCTTCCAGGACTATGTAAACCATGTAATCCCCTTGAAAGTATTTGCTAACAGCTTACTGAATAAAATATCTATGGATTTCAAAGAGCTCTTTAATAGAGATAATAAATGAGTACTTAAAAATAGTATTTTTGTTTAAAAAAAAATGAGGTGTTTGAATTTGGACTCACGTTTTGTTTAACACCTGCAATGTGTCAGGTATTATACAGGATACTTTTATATGTAATCTCTTTTAATTCTTGTAATATTAATTTTGTTATCTCATGAAGAATGGAGGTGTATTTCATACAAGGGTATAGGTTCTGGGAATTAATTCAATAACACGATCATCTGGGTTAGTATTTCTTCAATGTGGTAACAGTCTTTTTGACTCTTACTATAATCATCAAGTCCTCCATTGCACCTGTAGTCTTAGCCAACACTGAAGCTGAAATATACTGTATAACAGAATTCTCTTTGAGGCTCTGAGGCCTGCTGATACTATAAAGCCTCTGTCATCTTTTGTCACTTTGGTCAGGATTCTTTCAGTTACAATTTATAGAAAGCCCAACCACATGAACTAGATTAAAGAAAAGGATGTCTATTGGCTTACATGATTAAAATTTCCAGTGATGCACTTCAGGCTTCCAGGAAATTTAGATGTCATGAGATTCAGGGGCTCAAACAATGTCATCAGGATTCTGTTTCTACCAGGCTTGTTTTCACTTCTGTATTAGTTATTGATTGCAAGGTAACAGATTGTCTCAAACCCAATAGCTTAAAACAACACACATTTATTCTCTCACAGTGGCTAGTAGATCAGGAGTCTAGACATGACTTACCTGGGTCTATGGCTTCAGGCACCCTCCCTCACAAGGCTGCAACAGAGGTGTCAGTCAGCACTGAAGTCTCATCTGAAGGCTTAACTGGGGAAGGATCTGCTTCCAGCTCCTGTGGTTGTTGGAAGAATTCAGTTCCTGTGGGTTGTTGGCCTAAAGGCCTCTCTCTCAGCGGGAGGCTGCCCTCAGTTCCTTGCTACTTGAATCTCTCCCTAGGGCAACTCACAATATGGCAGCTTCCTTCATCAGAGCCAGCAGAGAACAGTCTGCAAGCATGGAGGAAATTACAGTCTTATGCCCCATAATCATAGCAGTGATGTGCTGTATTCTGTTGGTTAGAAACAAGTCATGGGTCCAACCTATGCTCATAGCAAAGGGATTACCAAAGACGTGAATATCAGGAATCAGGATCACTAGGGGCCATGTTAAATCTGTCTGCCACAGCTTCATTCTCAGAAAAGCTCTCTCCACATGGTGACAGAGTTGACCACCAGCAGCCCCTGCCTCACATCGTAATGCTAGCGATCCTAAAGAAAACAGAGTCACTATCCCCTTGGCATCTGCATATGCATCTGTATCCTACCAGTAGAATTCTTGGTTGGAAACCATAGAAATCAACCCTGGCAAACTTAACCACTAAAGGACTTATTGGAAGGATATAATGTAGCTCCTAGAATTGTCGAGAATACTAAAGAACTGTGCTAGAAAAACCTGTAAGAACCGGCTGGACTCTTGTTGCCATTGGTCAGTACTTCACTGGCGTCTCATCACTAGACTGTCAGCATTAGATAAAAGGGGTATCTGATTGGCCAAGTGTAGGTCACATACCTGTTCTTCAGCTGCCATCTCCCTTCCTTGTTACACCCCTGGGGTCTCCATTGGAGGTGGGACTTTGTTTCTTTAACTGTGACACTGCTCTGTGATGAGCCCGTATGGGTCTTGTGGCTTCACTGGTGTTGCTTTTGTCCACAGATGTTCAGCCTAAGAGGTTGCATTGCATAAACAGATTCAGCCTGAATGGGCAGTTTTTAGACCTTTGCAGCTGATGGTTCTGTGCTCTTCTTTAACATTTAACTGTGCCTTATGGACATACCAGTACAGCTGCTGCAGAAGCAGTATGTGATGTTGATGGCATGTGCAGGTTTCTGAGTCATGTAGTAAATGGGGCATTTCTATTTTTCATAGTCAGAATTTTGATTCATACCAGATTTAACCATAGCAGAATTTACTTTTTCTGAAATTATAGGCTAACCATATGATCCAGTTTTGTTTCCCAATCTTGATGTTGGCCTTAGGGATTCAGGGATTACCTTAACTTTTTACCGTTGTCATCTTTGGCCGTGTGCATATGACTTTTTTGTACATGTGGATACACTGACTTGAATTATCAGGTTTTTATAAGTCCAAAGAGCTTGTAAATCTTTTGAAATAAGTTCTTGTTTCCTTGCATGCCTTTGCAAAGCTGTACTTATCTCATGCAGCATTATAGTAGAACAAAATGAGTAAGACCAACTACCAAGAAGGGAAACAGATGCCACCTCTATGCAGTAATTTGTGAGGTACAGAGTCTTGCCTACTCTCCAAATGTTTTTCTTTTTGGCAGCTGAAATCTTACCACTAGAATTTTGGGTTAAGTTAAATGATCCTCAACCTGAACACATTAGAATAACCTGGGGAATTAAACACAACAAAACCAAAAAATAACTACACAAAGAAAACAATGTCAAAGTCCTACCCCAGAGCAGTTTTGCATAATTTCTGGGGGTGGGCCCCAACAAGCAGTAACTTAAAACTTCTTTAAGGGATTCTAAAGTGCAGCCAGGGTTAAGAACCAGCAGATCAAGACTGGAACATGGGAAGGGCAGCCCATTCATTCATGTTACGGTATGTACAAGGAAAGTATAGAAGTCATTTCCACAGTTCCCAGTGAGACTGTTTCCTGCCATCCTTTCTTCCTTATGTATGTATATGATGAACTCCCATTAATGGAGATCAGCTAAGTCATTCTCTTCCTCTTCCTGCAACCTTAGAAAGTGCAGCTACCATTGGGCCACAGAATTTCCAATTACGGCACTGCTTCTGACGATACCTCCAAACGGCTGAGCTCGCAGGAACATCTATTTGCTTCATAACAGTAGCACATGTTAAAATCAGGCTATAAACAATCCAGCCTCTCTTTCATTTTGTATTTACTTTCTGGAGGTGATGTGCAAATAATCATTCATGTGGAATCCAGAAATATTTTTATCTATAGTAATAGCAGATGGCAGAGCGTTTTTCACGTGCCAAGTTGCATTTATTCTACCACAGTGCAATGTGGAAGTGATTACGGCCTCTTTCAAATATTCTAACTCCCCATGTGCATTTCAGTTGTGGTGGGAAGTTTTCTTGCATATCAGTTCAATATGTTGTAGATTTACTTGGAATCCTTGGAATTTGTGCATAGTGTAGTCACATGAAAAGTACTTTGAAAAGAAATATTTTTGAAGGCTCATGATTAAAGGTCATCAATTCAGCAAACATTTAATAAACATATTTTGTGGACTAAGCCAGTGGTTTTCCACTGCGATAGGTGGTTTGGTCCCCAGGGGGGATTTTGGAAGTTTTCAGGGTTGTTTTTAGTTATCATAATGGTTAGCAGAGGTACTACTGGCATTTGATGTGCAGGGGCCAAAGGTACTAGCTTGCAGCTTGCAGGACTGTCCCCTACAATAAGAATGGTCCCCCCACACCCACACCCATTCTGTTGAAAGGACATTCATGTAGGTGAAAAACCTGTTTATGATTATCTGAGCCTCAAGCCTAGTTATGCTTTTCATATAAACACAAAGTTTTTTTTTAGTATGGGTTTAATATATAACGACTTTTCTAGAAAAATTGTAAATTAAATTTTAAATGTAAATTGAGGAAAAATCTTGTTTTATTTGGAATCAAGAGTTGTTTACCTCACATAAAATCACGTCACTGACGGACCCCTGCATGTGGTATTTGAGTCACAAAAACCCATCTGTAACTGCCTGCATTTGTTATTTCCACTTTTATTCTACTTTTATGAGGATTCCATACATAGGTGCAGGTGAAGGACTACTTTATATGTCTCCTGGTGGTGGTGTGCCTGAGCATTTGTAATTCGTATTATTTTACTCTGTGCCTTTTTATTTTTTCTTATTTTTATAGCTAAGGGCATTATGTTGAGTTGTGAGTGTGCATGTCTGTGTTTTTAAAAATATGTGTGTAAGGTGTGTTATTTATAAATTTGTTGCAAGAAAACAGAGGGAGCATTACAAAATATTTAGGTTATAAGGGGGGCGTTGGGTATGATGGGGTTAAAGCCACTGGATTAAGCGGGAAGGCAGTGGCAGACAAGTGGACAGACAGGGAAAGGGCGGAATGCTAGAGGATCTAGAAGATACTGCGGGAGCCAGAGGAAGCCCAGCGTGATCGGGAAGGGTGTTTTATTAGGGTGTAGCGGGGGAAGCGGAGGGCAAAGAGAACAGTGCATGCACAGTCCTGAGGGCGGAAGTGTGGCTTTGGTGAGGGGCTGGAGCTCGGGCTGGGGTAGGACTGGGGCACTGGCCGGAGAGAGAGAGAAGGCTGGAGAGGCAGGCAGAAGCACATGAAGAGCCTAACACGCCGTGCTTGCATTTTATCCTGGAAACACTGGGGAGCTACCAGAGGGCTTCTGGATTAGGGTCAGTTTTGTGTGTTAAACAGACATGCCTGTCACGGTGGTGAAAATGGACAGGAGCAGGGCACGGTTCCCTCAGCCAGGGAGAAGCCTGAACTGGCACAGTGAGAGCTCCGGAAGGTTCACATTGACTCTGAAGGTGTTAGCCCCAGCGGGCTAGCTCCAGTACCTGTGCTCTTGACCACTTCTCTAGATTATCCCGAGGCTGCCTCACAGAGCACAAGCCTCCCTTGCAGGATTTCCCTGACTCTTTAACCTCCGTGCCCAATTGAGGGCATTGACAGAGATTCTCCTTCATTTATTTTGTGTGTTATTTCGCTTACCTATGGCTTTCATTTAATTTGGCACAACCTGTCATTTTGTTTTTGAAGGAGATTTGGATCCCAGCACAGATTCGAAAAAATTTAGCAATATTACAAAGCTAGTGGTCATGATTTTAATCTAGAGTGCTATTGAGAAACACTTGTACGTGCCAAGTGGGGGAAAGTGTTCTTAACAACTTACCCCTACGACAGCAAATCTATTTAGAAGTATCCATCACATGGGTGAGGGAAATAATATTCTTATAAATGAGAGCCTTGCTTAGTTTCTCTTCCCTTTGTATTTTTTAAAAATAATATAATTACTAAAACACTATTATAAGTAGTTTGGAACATAGAAAGGGGAATGCTACCCTCCATACATGTTATCTGTTACTATTTTTATCTATTTCCTTTCAATATTGTTTTTAGATATGTACCATATATATTTGTGTATGTATGTGTTCTATGTTGTGTATATAAAGATATAACATTATAATTGTGTACAGATATTCTAGAAGTCAAATAACATGAAATATGGGAACAATATTTTGAATCATTCTTCCTCTCAACTTCCAGCTTGCTATCCAGCTGCCGACTGAATACTAGATATCTCCATTTAGGTGTCTTTAAGACATCTCCAACACGTCAAAGCTGAGCTCGTGAATGGTCCCTCGCCTTTTCTTTTCCCAATCTTCTGCATCTTGGTAAATGGTTTCGTCATCTATTTAGTTTCTCAAGCCAGAAGCCTACATTTCTTCCTTCCCCTTACCCCCTATGCTGAATCCATCGGCAAGTCCTTTTATCTCTGCCTCCAGAGTGTATCCCAAATCCATCCGCTGCCCTCCACCACCCTTCCCTGCCGGAAGCAATCCTATCAGGATCTTCCCTAGTGGCATTAATGTTTCCGTAGTCCACTGCCACCACCCTCTTCCAAGCTGCCGTCATCTTTCACCAGGACTGCGTTAGTCTCCTTACTGCTCTTCTGCTTAAACTGGCCGTTCTTACTTTCCTGGAGTCTGTTCTTCCAGCAGGCAGAATTGATGACTTTTAAAAATTCTCCTGTTTAAAATTCTCCAGTGGCCTTCTGTTGTACTTAGAAAACAGCTCAAATTCCTTACTGTGACACATAAGGCCTGAGTGATCTGACTTTCCAGATTTATCTCGTACAGTACCCCGTGCCCACACTCCTTGCTCACCATGCTCCAGCCAGCTAATAGTTATTTCACTGTTTTAAAAACACTGAATTCTCCCCTGCCTCAAGCTGTTAAATATGTGCTTCTTCCTGTCTGAAGCTCTCATCCCCACCTCTGGGCATGGAAGCTCCAAATCCTGCCACATCACTTTAAATGGCACCCCCTTGAGGAGCCATCCCAGACTACTCTGGATGGGTACCTTTAAGAAAGACTTGCTACCACAATTTGTAGTTAGTGTGTGTCTGTCTTTCTGTCTCTCCCACTAGATTCAAGCTCCAGGTGCAGTAACCATGTTTATCTTGTTTCTGTAATAGGAAATATTTGATGAAAGAAAGAAAGAAAGAATGAATGAATGAATGTCTGCTTCAGGGACTTGTCTTGTTGTCAGGCATAGGGACATGGAATTGAGAGCCAAGGAATTGCTAGGCATCCTCTATTATCTTTGAAGCTCTTTTGTAAAAGAGGCTTCTACCTTTGCAATACCTTTATTTCTGTCCAGGTTATGTTTGTCCGAGCCTCAGGGAAGTGGTAGGGGTCACCTTCCAGTCCGATGTCTGCAGTTGGTACCATGTTTAATAAACCATCATGGATAGTAGAGGCTGCACTGCCAGTATAGCTGCCTTGGGGAACATAATATTGGAAGGTGGCTAGTTTTTACTTCTGAGGACAAAGGTGGTGGGAGTGGGGGAGCAGGGGAGACATGGTAAAGAAAGAGAGCATATGGACCAAGGCCCTCCAAGATTGTCATTTTCAAAGACTCATGCTAGCATAGTGGTTGAAGAAAGCATCAAAGACAGACAACCGTTTAAAAACAGTTTCCTTGGGAAGAAGCAATCCTGTCAAGATCTTTCCTAGTGCCATTAATGTTCAAAAACCTGAAAAATTCTTACCCCATCCTGTTGCTGTACTGTGAATCTGGGGTCATTTATTAAGATCCCCAAACCCCAGAGCTGCTGATCAGCTCAGTCCCCACCTGATATTAACTGCTTTTACAGGAGGAAGTTGTGGAAGGTACAATAGGCCACTTCCAGCTGACTACCTCTTACCTTACCTTGTTCCCTTACCTTGTCCCACAGTGTGTCTCCAAGTTACATCCTTAATGAGGTCATTAGCTCTGCACACACTTTGAGATTATGTCCTAGATTTATACATGTTCTGCTTTCTGAGCTACGCTTGAGAGGACAGCCTCTTCAACTGTGGAAAGAATTTGCCATTTAATAGAGGAGGACCTTTATAGCTTGTCACAGCTTTCAATTATAGCTCTAGTTTTTGATTCTTTAATGGTAGCACATGAGAGCAGGAACATTTTACATAACCACTTACTCAGCCTTACAATAGCCTCTTAAAGGGGTAAGGATCAATTTGTCCTGACTTGACAGGAAAGAACACTGTGTGTTGGTGTTAACAGCATCTACATATAGTTTGAATAACAGAAATCCACAATAATAGTCTTAGCTTTGCTCTCAATTTGCCTTTCCACCATCACTATCCCTTGCAAATAATGTGTAGCAACATTGATTTGCTTTGAACTTTTTCATGTTATATATTTTAAATCTTTTTCTATAAACATATGTGGAGCTCCCACTCCGTGTTGGGAAATATGCAAGTACTGTATATCTAGAGGTCCATAGGACAAAAAATAATGGCTGAGGACTTTCAGAATTATAAAAACACACGCGACCTCATATTGCAAAGTACAGCAAATCTCAAGCAGCGTAAATAAAACAAATCTACAACCAGAATGATTATGGTATAATGATAGCATATCCAAAATGAAGAGAAAATCTTAAAAGCTTAGAAGAAAGATGGATTATGGAGAGGGGAATGACTATCCAATCGACAGAACCTTTATTATCATCAGCCGCAGATCCTGTACCTATCATCAGAATGGGATGCTGACATAAAGACCTTTTAGGACGTACA
This sequence comes from Propithecus coquereli, assembly GCF_000956105.1. Classification (NCBI taxonomy): domain Eukaryota; kingdom Metazoa; phylum Chordata; class Mammalia; order Primates; family Indriidae; genus Propithecus; species Propithecus coquereli. The sequence goes on from NW_012142745.1 coordinate 8,752,085, forward strand.
AAGACTAGGAGAATTTTAACTCTCAAACATTAACTGAAAGAATTACTAAAAGTTATAATTTAGCAAGAAGGAAACTGAACCCACAAGTAGGTTACACGGTAAGCAATGGCACAACAAAGAATTTGGACAATATGTTAATGAACTTAATCGGGATAAATGGCCACCTCTGTGCTATGATTTGAGTACTAACAAAATGTTTTTCCAGTTGAGTATGTAACTGCATTGGCTTGGTGCTGATGTCTGAAATTCTTCAGTTTGTGATGAATTATTTTCACCCCAGGCGAGGGTTTTAACAAGGGGCCCATCGTTGGAGTTCAAGCTATCTATGAACTTCTTAAAATTACAGGTGACATTTTGTGAATGCACAGTTTTTATACAGACAGGCTTTTTGACTCTCATCAGACATTTAAAGGGGCTTAGAACTTGAGCAAGTTTAAATATTACTGGATTAAGTTACTGTTCCCTATTAAAATGAAATTGCATTGATACTTACCTTGCTGTCAGTGATCCAGTTTGAATATTGGCTCTGTTGATTACCTTGTGGGACTATTGTGACCCTGGACAAATTATTTTTCTTCTCATTGTAGTCTTTCTGATTGTGCATTGCTGTGTGTGTGGTTACACATAGCAGCAGTGTACCTGGCCCCTGTCACTGTATCTTGACATCAGGATATTTGGATATTTTGTTGTAGTTGTTATGATTTTTCTAAAGAGAGTCACTATTGAGCTATCAGAAGAAATAAAGCTTCTAAGTTACCAATTTTAGGATATAATAGGTTTAGTGCTTTTTTGTTGTTAATTTAACATGTATTAATATTTTTTTAATACATTATTCAAGTATATGTGGGGGGTGGGAAGTGGGGGGCTGTGTTTAATCATTATCTCTACCAGTGAAATCTTGAACTAAAACAACTATTAACCAGTGACAACGTGTAACTTGTGTCCCCCCCAGCTTTATTGAGATATCATTGACAAATAAATATTGTATTTATTAAAGGTGTACAATGTGATGTTTTGATATACATTGTGAAATGATTGGCACAGTCAAGCTCATTAACATATCCATAACCTCAAGTAGTTACCTTTTTTTTTTTTTTGTGGTAAGATCACTTAAGATCTACTCTTGTAGCAAACTTCAAATATACTTGAAATAAGCATAAGTATTATATGCTTATATAATACAGCATATTATTATTAACTTCTACTCACCAGGCTGTACTTCAGATATCCAGAATTTATGCATCTTATAACTGAAAATTTGTACCTTTTGACCAAAATCCCCTCCCCCCATCCCTGGCAGCCACTGTTTTACTCTGTTTCTATGAATTTGACTTATTTAGATTCCACATATAAGTGAGATCATGCAGTATTTGTCTTTCTGTGTCTGGCTTATTTCTTTTAGGACAATGTCATCTAGGTTCATCCATAGATGAAAGAAATGGCAGGATTTCTTTCATTTTTAAGGCTGAATAATATTCCATTACATGTGCATGTGCATGTGTGTGTGTACACCACATTTCTTTATCCGTTTGTTGATGGACACTTAGGTTGTTTGCATATCTTGGTTATTGCAAATAATGATCTAATGAACGTGGGAGTGCTCATCTCTCTTTGAAATACTAATTTCCTTTGGATACATGCACAGAAGTGGAATTGCTGGATCATGTGGTCGTTCTATTTTTTGATTTTTTGAGGAAACTCCATACAGTTTTCCATAATGCCTGTACCAATTTAATTCCCACCAACAGTGTACCATGCTCTAGTCAGGTTTTCTTTTATCCACATTCTTGCCAACACTAAAATCACTCAATTTTTTGATAATGGTCATCCTTGCAGGTGTGAGGTGATAGCTCATTGTGGTTTTGATATGCATTTCCCTGGTGATTAGTGCTGGTGAGCAGCTTTTCAACAGCTTTTTACCTGTTGCGCATTTGTATCAAAGAGAACAACAGAATGAAAAGGCAACCTACAGAATAGAATATATCTGCAAACCATATGTCCAATCGAGGACTAATGTCCAAAATATATATAGAATTCATACAACTCAATAGCAATAAAACAAGTAACCCAATTAAAAACCAGGCAAAAGGACGTGAATAGACATTTTTCCAAAGAAGACATACAAATGTAACTTGTGTTTTTTTAATACGATTGTTTTATTTTAGATATGGGTATTTTATGAGTAAATTCCACTTTTCCACTCATTCAGTAGTTACTTATTGAGGGCTAGTGTCAGGCCATTTGCTGCAGTTGGGGTGGTCTTGGATACAGTTGAATACAGTGGTGGTCTTGTCCCTGAGGAATTACTCTTAATTATGATAGAGGATGGCAAGTTTTAACTAAATCCTCAATCCTAGCCCAAAACCTAGTAAGATCAAGAGGAAGTTGCCCCTAGAAGCAAGGTTTTCCTCGAATGCTGCTTAGGATGTCAGCTTCCACGTATAGCTGAGAACAGAGTGAAGCCATGGGCCTACTCAGAGACCACAAACTTCAAAACTTGTTTAGCATGTTTAATTATGATCGTAACAACAAATCTGTTTTTAATGCTGTTACATTTGAAAGTAGATCCCAGCCGCTGATCAGAACACTCAGATGTTTTCTTCCCCTAAAGGCCAGCCAGGGTCTCCTTCTGCCTCTGCAGCACCCTGTAGGGTCAGACAAACTGTCCAAATCTTAGGTCTGGGGAGCCACACTCCCAGTTCAATCCTTGTACCCTCTGCAGGTCCATTTTCCCTCTCAGGACTTAGAGGGAAGTGATTTGTCGAATGATTACCAACAACGTGGAGAAAGTTAATATACCTCTTCAAATGAGTTACATTTCCTTTTACATTGGTGGAATTCTCTCCTTTTTGGTGTAATGTTGAGAGATTCTCAGTTTTGATTGAATAAGATCATAATCTTATTTTTATTTTAAAGAAGAACACCTTTATAGAGCTTAACTAAAAAAGAACCGCTAAATGTTTTGAGATGGAACTTTCGTAGAAAATGCTGAATGTTGGAGGGTGACGCAATGTGTTCTTTGATCTGCCAGCCTTCTTTCCCTAGTCATTCACAATTATATTAAGGCAATTAGATTATAACTCAAACTTCTGAAAACCATTTAGAGAGATAAGAAATTCATTTCACTGTATTATACTCTAAATTGTAAATGAGATTCAAGACTAATTATCTAATAGGTTGAGGTTTTAGGTTGAAATTTTCCTCCGTGTTATTCTATATCTGTATGATTCACCATGAAGTTTGGTTTTAAAAGTTTCAAAAATACTGATTTTTTTTTTATTCTTTTCATTTAAATTGCAGTTACTATTTTTTAAAACAATAGACCCTGGCCACTTCTTTGTTATCTCTCAATCCACCCCTTTCTTTACCTGTTTTAGAACTAGGTGTAGGGTTTATTGAGCCTGAACATATCACAGAATAAAGTGAGCACAGTAGTTCCTCCCTTAGCCACAGTTTCACTTTTGGTGGTTTCAGTTACCCGCGTTTAACTATAGTCCAAAAATATTAAATGGAAAGTTCTGGAAATAAGCAGTTCCTAAGTTTTAAATTGCACACCATTATGAGTGACTTGATGAAAAATCTCGCATGGTCCTGCCCTGTCCCGCCTGGGATGTAAATCATCCCTTTGTCCAGTATATCCGCACTCCCTGCCTGGGAGTCACTTAGTAGCCATCTCGGTTATCACGTCAAAGAAACAGTCTATCTAGGGTTTGGTGCTATCCACGATTTTAGGCAACCACTGGGAGGCTTGGAATGTGTCCCTCATGTACAATTTTTTGGTGGGGTTGGGGGGAAGCTAAAGTAAAGCATACTTTACACAGAGACATAGTTCATGCTATTCTTCCCAGGAAATGAGAAACCAAGTGTCCAACCCCATATTTTTATTATCAGGTTGCACATACTGTGAAGTAGATACATTTGATGGAAATGATAGCTCTCCTGGGGAAATGGTGTGTGTGTGTGTGTGTGTGGTGTGTATGTGTACACGCTGTGGCTTTCGGCATGTGTGAACGTATGTGGGTGCTTGTTTGAGCAATTGTGTCGTTTAATCGGCTGATGGGAACAAGCAGCAGTGTTACTCTGTCCACGAGGTTTCTGTTTGTCCCTCTTTTGCAAGTGTTCCGTCCTCACTGTTTATTCATTTCCTGAGAGCCAAGAAGTCTTTCCATAGCTCTGAGACAATGAAAATTACTCAGCACCATCTTACTTTGGTGTTTCAGGACCTTGTTCCTGTAGGCTGCTGCTGTAGTTGGCAGTTTGGGTTTGACTCCGAGTCTTCTGTGTAGGTTACTGAATGTCAGACTCAGCTCTGTCACAACCGTGGCTCCGTGAGCTCTCTGAGTTGAAGATTGAGTGGTTTTAACTCGCCTGCTTATGATGCTCTTGGTGAAACAATCCTGGCACACTTGAGTCATTCATTCAATACATTCATGTGCCAGGCACTGTCCCAGGTGTTGGGGATACATATGCAAAACCCACAAGAACCACTGTGCTCTGGGAGTTTACATTAGGCTCCTTGACAACTTTCAGTCCCCCCCCCCCTTTTCTGGAATGAGGGGTCACTCTTCTAGGCTGTTGAAATGTATTCATTTGCTTCACTTTTTTTTTTTTAGCTTCTAATATTGCATGATATATAGATAAGATACTATTGCTGCCCTCAGGGAATTTGTGTGTGTGTGTGTGTGTGTGTGTGTGTGTGTGTGTGTGTGAGAGAGAGAGAGAGAGAGAGAGAGAGAGAGACAGGCAGACAGGCAAACGTGTAAACACTTTGCACCTGGCAGACTGGATGCATGCTGTAGTAGAGGTAGAAGCAACAGCTCCAAGGGAAGGCAGTAGAAGGAAAGAGTGACTTCAACTGGGGCACGATTCTTATGACAGAGGTGCTGCTGGCCTTAGCCCTGTGGTCACCTGTGAGCATTTGGGACATCTGACCGTGTGGTGTGTGGGAATGGGTGTTGCAGGCAATGAGGAAGTAGGGAGGAGGTGGGCAAAGCCGAGTGTTTGAAGGGCTTGAATGCATACTAGAATGTTCTGCGAGAGCCAGTGGATTTCCCAGGATAGCAATGACCAATGATGTGCCTTGCCCCCTGTCTCAGGAGGATACCTGATAACAGTGTGTTGGATGCTTCGGAGAGCAAGAGCTGTCCGGCAGGGAGCCAGCTGGATGATTTTCTTCCATTTATTCTTCTGCTCATTCAACATATATGCATCTAGGGCTCACCTTGTGCCCCATGCTGGACTTTTCCAAATAGTTCAGGCAAGAACCAGTAAGGGCTAGAGGCATAGCTGTGGGGTAGGAATGGAAAGGCTGGGGTAGGTGTGAGAGGCGTGGCAAAGGGGACATGGGCATGGGACCCCAGAAAAGGCTGGTTTAAGGTGCAGATGGACGTTGTGTGCATGCACACGTGCCTAGATGGTGGCAGGCAGCTGGAAATTGAGGTCAGGTGCTTTGAGAAGAACTCATTGTATACGGACGCATCTGTGTGGTAAAATGTGGAGATTGTCAAGAAAATGAATCTCCAGTAACTTCTTAAACTCAGACTGGGAGGTTGTTCAGCCAGTGAACTCCACGGGGCAGTCCCCAGCCCCACAACCAGCCTGCAAGTACCGCAGACCCCCTAGGAGTGTTACCACTTGGGTAGAAATGTACATTTGAAAATAAATTTCATAATCGCTACAATCTTAGATGCTAGTTTAAGAAGAGTGGAACCAATTTAATGCCCTAACTCATCTTTCAAATGTGAAGTTTACATTTTTGTTTCTTTTTGCCGAGTGACTGAAAGATACATATGAAGACAACTTTGTGGGGTGCATGTGGGTCCCTCAATCTCTTTGCTAAGTTTTCATTTGCTCTCTGCCTCCCTAAGTCAGTGGGTTAGAAAACTGCAGCGGTTGGCCCTCCTGTGAGCACAGATAGCCATCATCCCTCACAATGGCTGGACAATTCCAGATTTAGTTCTGAACAGAGAAAACCGATTTCATTTATGTTTTGTGATAAGAGGTACAAAGAAAAACTGGAAGCAATATAATGGCTTGTCTTGACAGAATGCTTCCACCGCTCTGGAGAAGCCAACCCACTTCTCTTGGTCAGGGAGGGGCGCTGCATTTTAAGCAAGTGCTGGTTGTTATTCACTGTACTTTTTTTTTAAGGTAGGAAATGCTGTTCTTTGGACTGAGTTAAATGCTGCTCAGCATAAAAAACGTGATGTGGAACAAAGCTTGCAGACTGTGACTAATTGACATGCACTGGGCTAATGAGAAGACAGAATGTCTCTAATCAGCAGCAGAACAAACACTCACAAAGGGTCTCCTTCCCTCCTAGGACTTCCTTCGCCGGGCATCTGGCTGGGATTCTTGTTGGACTAATGTACACTCAAGGGCCTCTGAAGAAAATCATGGAAGCATGTGCAGGTACAGAACAAAACGCCTTTGGCATGACAACAAGTTGGAAGTTTATCTTAATTTTAATGTGAATAGACACAACCCCAAGTTTTCCTGTGGTTCAGCTTAGGAATTCCCTAATACACTTGTTTTTCTTTTTAAACCACAAGGTAAAACAGCTGGTGCAGTTCCTCATGTTGCTCCACAAAAGAGGATGCAAACCCAAATTTTAAATCTGAGGCTTTCTTAGGGAACAAATACCATTGTATACTTATTCCCTCAACTTAATGCTACTCACGGAGAACCA
>NW_012142745.1:8759527-8770551 GCF_000956105.1 Propithecus coquereli
GAAAAGAAATAATTTGGGAAGTTTAGTGTTTTGTTCCATTTTTCTGTGTGTCTTAAGATTAAGTGATTAGTAAAGCTTTTTACAGACATGTTATGAAATTTGGACAAGTGCTTTGTTTAATTGTTGAAGAGGATTTTTCCCACAATTATAACATTTAAACTCTTAGTTTTCCTCTTTTAAACCTCGCCTGTTTTCCGTGGAGACTTATTTTTACACCACTCTGTTTTCTAAGTAATACAATAGAAAATTAAATACAAAAATCAGAACACATTCGGTGTGATTTTCAAATAGCCTGCAATCTCTCTGCCTTTTTCTGTGAACTGAGAATTGTAGTGACACAGGAACCCCATGGAAGGTGACCGAGCATCTGAAGACTGCTGTCTGATGCCTCCTGGAAGAGGACGGTCATACTGAGAGTATGCGCCTCCATTCAGCAGTGCCGAATTGGCTGTCCTTCTGCCTTCTGTAGGGATACGAAAGAGTAAAGTTCCTTAGGAAGCATAAGGAGCATGGCCCTCTTAACACCGTTGTTGGCGGAAGGTTCTGTCTTTAGCCAGAGCATCTCTACTTATACAGAGGCACCAAAGCCCAAGCTTGGTACCTTGGGAGGCAAAGACCTGTCTAATGTCAACAGGAACCTCTAAGGAACTTCAGTGAGTCTAAATTAGGGAGTTCATTGTGCCCCCACACACATTCTATTCCTTGTAGGGCTGGCTCCCCAATAAAAGGGAGTTTATTTTAACAATTGTTTAGAAATCATTTGAGATGACCCTGGGCTTTTTCATAAGGAACCTCCTAATTGTTGGAAAGATTAACATCTAAAGCTTTATGGCTACCATTCAAATGTTTCTTTCTTTCATGTTTAGGCATTTTTGCCTCCAATATTGGTTACTCAGGACAGCAGTACTACTTTAATAGTTCAGGTAAGTACTTTATTTCATTTAATAAATTTTAACTTTTTAAAATTATAGTGTTTGCTGCTGTAGAGCTACTTTAAGATAACACTAGTTTATGCTGTGGTAGAGTCGTTCACATGTTATGTAATTGTGCCTCTCACATTCCTGGAAGCTAGATGGAGGGATAACCCAGGGAGCATTTTGGGGTGGGTCGGTACGAAAATCCAGGGAAGGAGGTAACTCTGGTGTAAAAAAATTGTGTGATTGGTATGAGGTCTCTCATGTGTGATGAGGTTCATATTAGACCCTGCTCCTTTGTCAGCCTAAGGCCATACTGCTGGCAAAGTGTTAAAAGTTGGTTTCAGGTATACAATTCTCCATGCTCCACCCCACCTGTATTCAGGAAACTCACGCGTACTCTAAGATGCTAAGGTAGGCATTGCTCTAATAAATACATGTGACTTAAAGAGGAGAATATATATTTTTTAGGTGTCTGTGTAAATAGGTAGAGAGGACTTCCTGTGAAAAGCATTAGACCTATTTTAGGCTAAGGCCTTTATATTCCAGCGTGGGGCCGCTACTCTTTAGTGCCTGGACCAGCACCAGGAGACAGGTGTGAAGCCCACGGCCTATGGAACTACTGGATGTCTTAATGCAGTGGACTGAATGTGTCCCCCAGATTCATATGTTGAAATGCTAACCCCTAATCTGATGATTTGGGGGGGGCTTTGGGGAAAAATGAGGTGATGAGGGTAGAGCCTTCATGAATGGGATTAGCGCCCTTATAAAAGGGACCCCAGAGAACTCTCTAGACTTCTTACTACCATGTGAGGATACAAGGAGAAGTTGGCCCTCTGCATCCCAGAAGGGGGCCCTCACTGGAACTGACCATGCCAGAACCCTGATCTCAGACTTCCAGCCTCCAGAATCGTGAGAAAGAAGTTTCTGTTGTCAAAGCCACCTAGCCTGTGGCTGTTTGTTATGGCAGCCCATGTGGAGTAAGACGTGGCTATATTAATACCAACTGGAAACTGCCGTGGCTTAAATCTGGGGTCAGCAGCCTCTTCTTTAAAGGGCCAGATAGCTAATGTTTTAAGCTTTAAGGGCTTTATTGGCCATATGGTCTCTGTTGCAACTAGTCGGCCTGTCCTTGTAGCATGAAAACAGCTGTAGACAATTGATAAACAAATGGGCAAAGCTGTGTTCCAGTAAAATCTTATTTATAAAAATAGGCAGCGGGTTGGACTTGGACCATGAGTTGTAGTTTTTTGACCCTGGTTTAAATAATATAGGTACAAAGAATTATTGTTTTACATATATAGATAGATAGATACAGCTTTTGCTTTATTTTTCCCATGGAATATTCTTAACCACACACTGGCTTCCCCAGTAGCATCTTGTGAGTGTTCATGTTGTGTGGAAAGCCAGACCAGCTATTGAGGAGAGAAAAAAAGAGCTGCAATGCCAGTCCCAGAGTTTATGATCCAGGAGTGGGAATGTAGGTGCCATACATTTGAAAAGATGAAACAACAGAAACTAATGGGACTGACTAGGGTGTAGGAAATAGAATGCTGAACCATGATGTGGGGTGGTTCAGGGTAGTGGGATGATCACTAATAATGCTAGTATTTGTTGAGTTTTTACCATGTCCCCTCCTGGTCAGTCCCCGTCTCCCTGCTCTCCTCTGTGACTTTCCAGCTCAGGGATCCTGCTGTGCTCCGCTCGTGCTCTCCCTCCACCATCCCGCACCACCGTCTGGAAAGCGTCTGTAGGCTCATTTCCTTTATTTCCTTTCTCTCAAGGTTCAGAAGCCTGTACTACCTATTATATTAATCCAGTGTCTGAAAATGGTTGTTTTCATATATTTTCTCCAGTCTTCTACTTGATTTTGGTGGGAGGGCTAGTCCAGTCCCAGTTGCTCCTTCCTGGCAGAAATAGGATGCCTAATCTAGCAATATTAATGTAGTGGGGTCAGTGCTCATCCTGAGATGGATGAGTGGGGTTGTGTTATAGGAGGTTATTCAGAGGCAGTAGAGTTCTGGGTCTTGACAGATGAGCAGAAGTTAAGAAAAGCAATGGGAGGAAAGGGCTTTCCAGGGACAGGAAACAGTACTTGAAAAAGCCTGTTTTGAGATTATCCAGAATGTGTCGGAGAGCCACTGAAGGATTTAATCAGAGCGACACTATCAGAGTTACATTTAGATTTTATGTGTAGTTCTAAAGTCTTGTATCGTGATTATCAATGCTGGCTGTATGTACGAATCACTTCAGGAGCTTTTACAACATACTCATGTCTTGAATTCACCCCAGACCAATGCAGTCAGAATGAAGGTAGAGGGCGGGACTAGGGCTCTTTTTTAAAAGCTTCCTTGGTGATTTTAATGGGATCAGGAACAAAAACCGTAGCCTTAGATGATTGGGGTTCCCTAGGCTTGGAGACCACAGAAATGAATTCTGTCACTGCCCTAAGACGAGGCTTCACTTCTGAGGCTCTCATCTCTGCTTATTTAGATGCTTAAAATCCTAGAAGCTTGGTCTTGGTGCAGAGAACAGTTGTTGTGTAGTGCCAGCTCACCTGCTTCTACCTGTGGACTCACCTAAAGAGAAGTTGTGATGAGCAGTTGTGGACAAAGCTGATGATACAGTCATTTGGAAGAACACTGGGTCCTTTGGGTTGTTGGTTATGGAGACCAGTTCACACTAAGGAGAACTTTACTGCCCGTGTGACTAGGGAGAGCTGGGTTGGACAGGAAGACCATCATGATTCCGTGTCCTCTTATGGTTTCTCTCTTCCTTTTGACTTTATTCTTTCCATGGGGCAGGGGACATGGTGTCTAACAGCTTGAAGTTGCTAGAGTGAAAAGGGCTTCTCTTCTGGGTTCAGTTTTTAAAATCCCCAAAAGAAACAGCAGTGCTCTTCTGGGCAAAGAGGACAGTAAAAACACACGTGGGCACAGACGTGACTTAAACTATCATAGATTACCTGGTCCTAACATCCTATGTGACAGCTAGGAAACTGAGGCTTAGCAAGGTTCAGTAATTTGGCTAAAATCACACAGGTAGTTAGTGGAAGAACTAGGACAAAAGTGCAATTCTCTGATTTCTAGTCCCTGCTTTTTCTATTGTACAGGGATATGAGGTGGGCATTCTGCCAATTTAACCTTACAAAATAGGGCAGTTCCACTTACTGTCTTTTCTCACTCTTTTTTTTGTTTGAACTCTATACATTAAAAAAAAAAAAAAAGGAAACCTGCTCCTTTCCTCCTTCATATGGATGAGGCATAGGCCCAGCAGACTCACAGACCGGAGAATTAAAGGCAAAAATAAAAGCCCCTTTTACCTTTCTTAACCTCTGTGAGATTACCATATTTATATTCCTTCCTCTGCAGTGATCAGATTTCTTCAAAGGCAGAGCTACATAAGGCCAGGTGGCCATGCTAATGGTCATCCAGGGAACTTTTATGAGAGCATATGTATCTCCTACATGTAATGATTTATTCTTAATATGGCTGTTCTTAGCTGGAAAAGTCTTTATAGGTCAAAGAACCTCATGAATGTTTAAAAAGCTGTTACCAATTTTTCTAATCTTGGTAGTGTTTCTTGATCTCCTTTGCCATGAAATCCTGGTATGTATATAAGGAACAGATGGAGTAGTTAATAGAATAATGATAACCAGAGTTTCTTTTATGGCAGAGCCCAAGTGTACAGCTAAAAAAAAGAATGTTAAGCTAGCATTCATCACAGGACATAATTTAAACTTATTTAAGTGTTTGTTAGATTTTTCCAGGAATGTTTATTATGAAGATTTAAAAACATCTGATTGGACCATTAAAACAGCTGTAGAAAATTTTTGGTCCTAGGAGACCTGTTCCCATTATAATAGATATTGATGGGGTTTTTGGTCTTGTTGATGATTTATGATTGATGATACGGAACCTTTAAACCACACTAATCTTTTTGACTTAAGGCACTGAAAATTTCCCATTCTCTCTCCCCACGTTTTGTCTAACAAGTACCAAATTAGGTTTTATAATAGTCAGATGTTTAGAGTTGTTGACTTTATTTCATTAAAGCACTGCTAGGTTGTTTTTAAGTAAGAAATGGCATGAAGAAAAAAATGTTACCTCAAATTACTGCACATATATCTGGCAATTAAAACTCTATGGATGTATATGGTGTCTGTATAGATAAGTATTCAGAGACTTTGAATTATTTTGGATTCTGAATTAGCTGAGCATTTTGAGGGATGGATAGTAGAAATGCTGCCTAGACCTTCCCTAACAGAATGACATTCCACAGGGGTTTGAAAGTGATAATGAGCCATCTGGGAAATTACCCGGTATGCTTTTTGTGTTGCAATAAAATAATTGGCACTCTTAGGGAATTGGGTAGTTTCTCTATTCAGGGATTGCGGAAGCATCCCATGACATTCAGTGACTTATCCATAAATATTCTATTAGTGTTTTGGAGTGGTTGCCCCTTCATTTGTTCTCTGTGATGTAGACATATTGTGTTTTCACTATTCGTCCTCATACAAGGTTTATTTTTTTTTTGATGAGGGGTGTCAAAAGCAAGATTTGTAGCACTACTAAAGTCTCCTTTACTCTCCAGATGAGAAACTTGCTTGTGGGTGTTCGCCAACACAGCAGTGGGAGCCGAATTTTTCTGATGGTTCTACTGGGTAGAGAACAATTTGAGAAGGGGTGTCCATATTTCAAATTGTATCCAGATCCCACTTTGGTCCTAAACCAGTGCGAGGATTTTGAAAATTTACTTATCTCCTTCTCCTGTTTTAAATATCAACAATGTTAATATTCTGACATGGGAAACGAGAGAGAATAGGGAAGTTGGATTACTGGGGGTATTTAGTAAATTCCCACTAATTTTTACTGCATTGAGGCAAGGCTTTTCAGAATTAGTCTCCAAAATCCTGAAGAATTTTATTTAATGTTAATTTAGATCATTCGTTTTTGTTAGTTTCAAGGACATTCAGTAAAATATAACTAAGCAAGAAGAGTATTATGATAATTAGTAAGAATGGGTAAAAGATATGAATAGACATTTCTCCAAAGATGATACGGCTAATAAGTGCATAAAAAGATTCTCAACATCATTAGTCATCAAAGCCACAGGAAGATACCACTTTATATCCACTGGGATGACTATAATTAGAAAGAAAAATAATAGCAAGTATTGGTGAGGACATAGAGAAATAAGAACTCTCATACACTGCTTCTAGGAATGTAAAATGGTGCAGCTGCTTTGAAAAACATTCTGGCAGGTCCTCAAGTGGTTAAATAGAATTATGACCCAGCAATTCCACACCTACATGTATATTCAAAAGAAATGAAAACATATGTCCACGAAAAACTTATTCAGAAATGTTTATAACAGCATTATTCATAATCGTGAAAAGGCAGGATTAAGCCAAATGTCCATCAACTGATGCATATGTAAACAAAATATGGTATCCATACAATGGAATATTATTTATCCATAAAAAGGAATGAAATACTGTTACATGTCACAACATTGATGACCTTGGGAACATTATGCCAAGTAAAATAAGTCAGACACAAAATGCCACAAATTACCAATATAATTCTATTTATATGAATTGTCCAGAATAGGCCTATCTATAAAAACAGAAAGTAGATTAGTAGTTCCTTCGAGCTGGGAGGGATGGGAGTTTGAGGAATGTTAGCTAAAGGGTACAGATTTCTTTTTCGAGGGATGATATAAGTGGTCAAAACTAATTATGGTGATGATGGTGCAACTCTAAAATATCCTAAAGACCATTGAGTTATACACTCTAAATTGGTAAATTGTTATATTGGTTATATCTCAATAAAGCTGTTCTAAAAACATCAACAGACACAAATTCTTCACATGACAAATATAAACACATAATTATCAGCTGAAACCAGATTAGTGTGTTTTATTATCATTTCCTTGTTATACATTATCATTTCATTGTTTATCAAATGAAACAAAGACTATTAGAGTATTGAGAATTTTTATGCTTCCCTTTTAATCTTGCATATTAGGAAAGTCTTTTATTCATAACCAATGCAAAATTAAATTTTAAAATTGCCTCAGGACCAACTATCAAAAATTCTGAATATGAAATCTCAGCTAAACACATTCTGCCATACAGTGTTCCTCTTTTGGCATGACTATTTTTTTCGGTAGTCTTATTAAAGCTCTAACTCAGGCCTGCACTATGTGGGATGACACAGAGATTGGTAACACAAGACTCCTGTGAAGGTTAGGAATCTTCATCAACAACCAAAAACACATTATTTAAACATTTGAAGCATCATCTTCAAAGGGTATGATAATAAGAGGAAAGCAGGGGAAAAAATCAGACAGACTATTACTTCTCCCTAATTATGCCAGAATGAGATTGGTAACCTTCTGTGGGAATAAACATCGCTTCCAAACAAAATCTGTAACAGTTGGCAATTAAAGAAAATATAAGGAGCAAATTCAAACTGACTGAAAAGATTGACGGAAATATCTTACAAAAGTGAACTGTCCTCTGTTATTGACGTTTTTGAATGGGTATCTAAGTTTGGTGGCTAAGGCAGTATTTAACAATCAGGTTGTCTCTTCTCTCTTGTTTTATCTAGCAACCAGCCAATTTTTTTTAAAGGAACTACAGTAGGAACTACAATCTCTTATATACAATTATAATTACAGAGAAATTGGTTCATACATCTCAATCTTATTACTGTCAGAAATGTCCCATAGTATCTCTATTAAACACTGGTCTGCCTCTCGTTGTATGGAGCCACAAGATAATAAGACTTTAACAAATATTGTTTCTACCATTCTCTTGACTCAGGGCAGGACTTCCTGAAAATAGTGCAAGTATTGAATAGTTACAAGTTGAAAATCCACTCTGTATGTCAATAGCCCATTCCAGTTCCTTCTCCAGGGCCTCTGAGGACCTTCTAAGTTAATGTCTCCTGTCCTCATTAGCACATAAAGACTGCTTCGTGTCCAGCCCTGTTTTGGGCACTGTAAACACAACGATGATGAGATGGTCATTGCCTGCACTCATGGAGGCCTTCTCCATTTGGCGTCTTTTCTTATTTTGAGGGTGACTATTATGCTCAAAATAATGACATGAATTATTTGCTTGTCTTTGTTTTAACAAAATAGATAGTATGAAACAAAAGAACAGTCCATAGCTGTGTTCTATAACCTTTTCATTGTGCTTCTAGGCCATTCTGGATATGAGAATCATTATCCATATGGCAGACCAGGCTACTATGAAGAAGCACCCAGGAACTACGATGTGTACACAGCAGGACTGAGTGAGGAGGAACAGCTGGAGAGAGCATTAAGAGCCAGCCTTTGGGACCGAGGTAGGAGTCTTGCATCCTTCAGTTATTTTAAAGCATACCTCATGTGGTGAGATGGTCTGAAAAAAGGGCTATTTGTAGCAAATTAAACTTTAAATAGTTTATAAAAAGGATATGTAGATGAAAAAATGTGTGCAGATTGTGATTACAAAGAACGGGGTGTGATGCCATATTCCCAGCAACCTAAGCTAATAAGGTGCCAGACTGTGTATGTATTGTTAGAGTGGTTCTTTTTATAGGCCTGCTGCACTCGATGCTTTGGCATTGAAGTCAAGAAACTTAAAATTCTTAGGTGCATGATAAAAAATAAAAGGGGGACTTTACTTTGGAATTCATATCTATAAAGCAGGTTCTGTGTCATTATATATCAAAGTATTACCATAAACCTCCCACAAATCTCTCTCAGAGTCACATGGGCTAAGAATTCAAACTCAGTTTTGAATTCTGCTGAACCAATCTCTCTGGGGGTAGAGTCTAGGAATTTGTATTTTTAACAGGCTTTCTTTCTGTATATCAGTTTGTAAAAAATAAAAAAGAATTTCTTTTACAAACTGATATAGGAGAACCTCTGTGTTTTGCCATCTTCATTCTGGGTTTGGCTTATGAGTTTGGGTATTAATTGTTTTAGTAGTGACTAAAATCTATTCATTCACGTAGACATTTAGTGAGGTTTTATTATGTTTTATGTACTATGTTAGGTACAATAGGGAACATAGAGATGTGAAAGATGGTACCTTCCCTCAAAAAGTTCACAATCTCTGTTTGGGCATATGCCAGGTAAACACTATAGCACACGAGTAAACATAATATCAGGGTCCTGAGGGAGACTCGTTAAGTGCTAGAGGCAGGCAGAAAGGGCTGAGCTTTTTCTTACCTAGAGCCGTCAGATTTTTACAGTGGAAGTGGCATTTGAATTGTACCTTCAAGGGTGTATAGAATTTGCAGAGATGTGAAAGGGCATTCTAGGCAGGAGGCTGAGTATCAACGTGCACAGAAGTAAGGGACATGTTCAGCCAGCCTTCACTTCTAAATGGAGCATTAAGAGAAGTGGGGATAGAGAAGAATGGGAAAGTAGGCTGAGGCCTGATCTCTGAGCTCCTGGAATTAAATAGGCCAAGTGGAAAATGGATTCAGTGTATGGTATAAATGCCAGTAGAGTTCTGCATGGGAGAGTGATGTGATCAGAGCTGTGTTTTATGAATCTGGTAGCAGTCATTCTGCAAACAAGGATTGAGCACCTATGGGGTAGCAAGCATTACACTAGATGATGAGAATACATAAATTATGACAATATAGTTTCTGACTTTAAGGAATGCAATCTTAGCAGTAGTGTGCCTGGAGGTGGGGGATGACAATAAGTGGGAAGATAAGTTGAAAGACATTATTGCAGTTGTCTGAACAAGAAATGAAAGCCTAAATTATAAAGTTGGCAAGGGAAGTGGGGAGGGAGAGATAAATCAGTATTTCTTAGGTGAAGGGTCTCAGAACTGTGATGTATCAGTAATCTGTCTCTGTGTAACAAATCACCCTGAAACTTGTGGATTAAAACGGTACACATTTATTCTTGCTTATGAATGTGTGGAGCAGCTAGTCCAGGCTTAGCTGATCTTGGCTGGTGAGCTAAGGTGTCTGCAGTGGTCCACTGGGGGGCTGGTTGCTTTAGGGTGGTCTTGTTTATGTGTCTGACCAACTGTTGTCTGTTGGTGGTGATTGGGCAATGCGTCACTCCTCATCCAGCAGGCTGTCCTGGGCTCATTCACAAGGCCGCAGCATAAGGTTTCCAAGGGAGTAAGGCTTGTGGTGGCACAAGGCCAGTCCCACTGTACTCTGTTACCAATGCAGGTAACAAGACCGGCTCCGATTCATGGGTTAGGGAAATAAACTTCACCTCTTGCAGGAGGAACAGCAAAGTCACATTGCAATGGTTTTGGATAGAGGGAGAGATGGAGTATTGAGGCATTTTTGTAATCACTGTATCACATGTAGTCAGTGGACTGGCAGTATCACAACCATTAGAAGCACACCTTAGCCATGAAATTACAAAATCTGGGGAAAGAGCCCCAGAGCCTGTATTTTAACAAATTTTCATAGTTATTCCTGTGTGCACAGGGTTTTAATCACTACTGGGCTGGACATGAAATATCATGAGGACAAGTAGAACATGGCAAAGCTTCTCAGCATGGACTTTGTGCAACCCATCTCTGTCCTCTTCTAGGTAGACTTCAAATAAAATCCCAAGAGCCAAGGAACACAGCATGATAGGAACGATTTAGACTTAGATTTTGGGGGACAACATCCAATTATTACCTCTGTTAAGAAATATGCACTTTAAATGCTATAGGAAGGCTTCAAAAATGATCAAAGGGTGATCAAAGATCAGAGGGAAAAATTAGGTAGCTTGAGTGAGAGTATTTGAAGGTGGGATATAGAAAATCTCCCATGCTAATGTAGTCAGAGAAAGGAAATGCCAGAAGACATGCATACTTTTTGTAGTTTGATTTCTAAAGGATTGTTATTTGCCCCTGTCAGTAGTTATACAAGGAGTTAGCTTAGTATTTGTAATAGTGGTAGTACCACCAGGTCGTTTTTCAGGAAGAGAAAGAAAATAATGACTTCCTTCAATGATTTTGTCTTTGTACCTCTCAGAGATATGAGCATAGATCTGTTGATGAAAGCATCCTTGATGGGCCTGGTGACTTTGGAGCAATTTTAGAGACTTGAATCTAGCTACAGGGAAAGGGTCTTACATTTTGTGGAT
>NW_012142745.1:8772666-8773460 GCF_000956105.1 Propithecus coquereli
TGAGTTTTGACAAAAGCATAGAGTTGTGTGTCCAAAACAACAATCTAGATATAGCACTATTGTAGCACTCTAAAAAAATTCCCTGACTCTCCCATTGTAGTCAACCTCCCCCCCCCAATCCTTGACAAGTACTGATCTATTCTCCATTTCTATAACTTTTCTTTTTTTCAGAAGTCATATAAATGGAATCATATAATATTTATCTTTTGGGGTCTGACTTCTTTCACTTAGCAAAGTGTATTTGTGATTCATCTCTATCTGTTAATTGTCTAGATAATTTGCTCCCTTTTACGGTTAAGTGGTATTTTATTGTGTGTTTATACCACACTTTGTTTTTTTAAATCCTTTCACCAGTTGAAGGACATATGGGTTGTTTCCAGGTTTGGCATTGAATAAAACTGCTGTAAAAATTTACATACAGGTATTTGTGTGTACATACATTTTCACTTCACTTGGGTAAATACCTAGGCATGGGTTTGCTGGGACACACATATGGTAAGTGCATGTTTATTTATATGAAATTGCCTAACTGCTTTCCAAAGAGGCTGTACCAGTTTCCATTCCCATCAACAGTGTATGAGAGTTCTAGTTGCTCTAGATCCTCCTCAGCACTTGGTATTTTCAGCTGTTTTCATCTTAGCCATTCTAACAGGTGATTAATGGTGTCAGGTTGTAGTTTTAATTTATATTTCTCTAATGACTAATCATGTTTCTTTCCATGTGTCTATTTGTCACCTGTATATCTTCTTTACTGAGGTGTTTGATCCATTATTTTGCCTATTTTTTATTGGGTT
>NW_012142745.1:8773995-8779337 GCF_000956105.1 Propithecus coquereli
CTTGAAATTAGGTAGCATGAATCCTCTAACTTTCTTCTTTTTCAAAATTGCTTTGAACATTCTAGTTCCTTTGCCCTTCCACATAAATTTTACAAGAATCTTGTTGATATCTACTAAAAATCCTGCTAGGATTTTTATTCTATAGGTCCATTTAGGGAGAATTGGCATCTTAACAAGAATGAGTTTTCCAACCCATGAATACAGTATATTTCTCCATTTATAGGTCTTCTGTGATTTCTTTGACCACTGTTTTTTAGTTTTGAACCTACAGATCCTCCATATATTTTCTTAGATTTATACCTATTTTATGTTTTTTGGAGGGGGAGGTATGCTATTGTAAATAGTACTTTAAAAACATTTCTCTCATCTGTTGAGATTATATACTCTTTCTTCTTTAGTTTATCAACAAGCTAAATTTTTGGATTTTTAAAGTTGAAGCAGGTTTGCAATTCCAGGATAAATGCCACCTGGTCGTGATGTGTTACAATTCATTCTGGTAAAAATGCCATGTGTACCTGAAAAGAATGTGTATTCTGCTGTCGTTGGGTGTTCTATGCATGTTAATTAGATGAACTTAGCTGTTGTTTTTTTTCAGATCTTCTATATCCCTACTGATTATGTGTCTACTTGTTCTACTGAATACTGTACAGAGTATTTTGAATTATACAGAATTATTGTGAGTACTGCTATTGAATACATAGTGTTGCAGTGGCTACCCTGGATACACCAGGGGCTTCCAATTTCTCTGCCATTACCTTGTTCTTAGAATGTGGGCTGATTTGTTCTCACTGCTGCTTGAACTTCAGTTTCTGGTCCTCCGTTTGTGCTGTGACTTGGATAGGTTTTCCTTTCTCTCTGTTGTCCCTCTCCCAGTGGTATACTGCGATTACTTGTTCCTCTTTTTAGTCTGGTGGTGGGAGGCGAGTGGGTGGGTATGTTCTGATTCAGTCTTAGTGTTGGGCAGTCACAGTCGCCCTGGGTTTGGTGCAGAGCTCACACGGCAGTGCAAGGCCCAGCCCATTTCCTAACAGGCCACGGACTGGTAATGGGCCGTGGCGGTTGGGGACTGCAGCCCTAAGGGGAACAGTGGTTTTTGCCCTTCTTCCAAGTATTTAAGGCTTTTGTTCCATAGGGACAGAAGGGAGAAGGATCTAGGCAGCCTTTCATACCTTTCTTGCAGCAGCTGCTGTTCTTTCCCCCAGGGCTGTACCATAATGATCAAGGATGCTTTCTCTGGACTCTCACCAGTCTCTTTTGTGACACCAGGTCCTGAGAAGAGCCTGAAAGTGGTGTGAATTCCTTTATATCACAGCCCCCAGGGGTCCGGTGCTTTAGCTAGCTCACGTTCAGCCTTTACCAATCTGTTCACAATTTTGGCCAAATGCTTTTTGCTGGTATCTAGCAGAGCCTATCCTACGTAAGTGAGTGCTCATGGACCATTTTAGATTTATGTTTGTTTGGTTGAATGCCCTACTATCTCAGCTTTTTGTTGAGCTCAAGAGAAGTTATTAATTTTCAGATTGTCCAGCATTCATTTTTACTGTAAGGATGGGGGAGTGATGATGCTCTTTCCAGATTTCTGCATCCCAAGTGGAAACTGGGAGCATTGCTTATTCTTCATGGGATTTGAATCTATCATTCCTTGCACATTTATTTACCAGGCTCTTAAAAAAAAAATAGGATCTTTCCCTCATGAAATGGGTAGAAACTATATTTTCTTCTATAAAGCCTGGGTAAATACTTAATTCTGTCTTAGATTCCCAGTTTTCATACTAAAGGGTTAGTATAAGAGTTATAATAACACTGAGTTTTGAAAAGGCCAACTAACAGAAATTTATTTGGTGGAAAGAATGCCAGTTCTGCAAGAAACATCCAGCACCAGTTATAGTCATGCAACACATAACAATTTGGTCAATGATGGACTGTATATACAATGGTGGTACCATAAGAGTGTAAAACTGTATTTTTATTTTACCTTTCTATGTTTAGATACACGAATACTTACCATTCTGTTATAGTTGCCTACAGTATTCAGTACAGAAACATGATGTATGGGCTTATAGCCTAGGAGCAACAGGCAACATCTTACAGCCCAGGTGTGTAGTAGGCTATAGCTATACCATCTAAGTTTGTGTTAGTACACTCTATGATATTTGCACAAGTACAAAATCACCTGATGGTGCTCGCTTTGGCAGCACATATACCAAAATCACCTGATGACATATTTCTCAGAACATATCCCCATTGTTAAGTGACACATAATTGTAGTTTCAAACTGTTCCTTAGTTAAAGATATTGTAATGGTAAATTAAAAGATCAAGGCAGCAACTTTCTATCCTCAGATTTGCTATTATATTTCTTAATAGTACCTGGCCATAATTACAAGTCCTAAAGACCATGCCAGGAATAATAGTATCTGAGTAGCCTTTGTAGAAGAAATATTGAAATCCCTATTATTCCAGGGGCCTCCACATTTACTACTGTTAACAGAAATCTTGTCTTGTTCTGTTGGCAGTCTAAGCTTTTATAAACGAGTCCAAGAGGCAGCTGATACCACAATAATAGAAAATTTTGGAGAAAAGCCATCTTTTTTTCTTTGAGTCAAAAGGCAGATGCCAACTAGAAACATTAGCTCATTGCATTTTTTCTTCTTCCCTTTCCCCCCACATCCCTCCATGTATAATTTGTGCTTCTTTTTTTTTTTTTTTTTTTTAATAGCCTGCCACCAAGTTCAGCTGGCACTGGGTACAAAGCTCTGTCCTTTTCAATTTCTGTCTGCCAGCCTGGAGCATGTGTACTGGTTAAAGCTGGAAATCCTTACTGACATGTGGAGTAACTTGTGCTTCTTTTCTTAGACTCTTCTGAAAGGCAAATGGCCACAATCACACTTTGGCTGTCTTGTGAAAATCAGGCAGAATTGTTATCCCCCACCCTGCACTGTGCATTCGGGGTTGCTGGGTAGCCATATGTGAAACTATAGTAGAATATACTACAAAGGTCTTGGCTTGAGAATGAAACTGATTGCTGCTTTGTCTCTTAGACTTTAGATGGAAAATTACCAGGAAGACATATTGGAAAAAAATTTAAGTTTCAAGTTAATATCTAGTGTTTTTGTTATTATCAGATCATTTGGTGATATTTTCAATTCCTGTTTATAAGCATCATTAGTTCATAGGGACCAATACATTTTAAGTAGAAGAAAAAGAGAATTTATTTTAAGTTGTACATTTTTCTTTTTACTGAAGCAACATCAAGGTATGTAAAAGTATAATTTGTCTTATTATTGTATGGAAATTTTTAAGAAAAATGGAATAAATCATGTTCATGTTCTTTTCATCTTTGATGGTGTGATACAAAAAGAAAAGGATAGGAGCTTCAGTGGCCCGAGCGTCAGTCCTGACATAACCATTAACTAATTTTACTTGAAGTGTGAGTCACTGAATCTGATCAGATCTCAGTTTTATTGTTATTTTTTATAATGAAGGGAGGTAAATTGGGTACTCTTCAAAGTCTCCTCCAGTTCCATTATTCTATGATAACGGACTGAGTGGTGGGGAAGGCTGTAGCTAAAAGGAGGTAAGAGTATCAGGAACATTGGCGTTTGACATGTAGGTTTCAGGGCTCACAGATGAAAGATCTGTGGAAGATAAATTCACACAGCTATATAAGGCATATCTAAATTGATAAATACATGCATTAGGTGGTAGTGTCTTATTCAGTTGCATGATTATATGACCTTTCATTGGCCCAGTGCAGGCATAATGCAGTTGGCAATTTTTAAAATATGCAAATTTTCACTGCTGTCTTGCTTGGCTTAGCAGGAGTGTTACAGCTGGGACAGAGATGTACAGCTAATTCTGTGTGACCACTTAACTTTTTTTTAAAAGTAATTTGGTGTGTTTTCCCCCAGGAAAACTTTCTATGTAATAAAAAAGTACCATCTGCCAGATTTTCTAAAAGCAATTTCAATGCGAAACAATGCTTGCTTTGGATTACTGGTTCTTACTTGCTGCTTTGTATGTTGAAGGTATTCATTTCAGTGAATAAAGTTTGATATTCATGACTGTGTCTAGATGTGAAATTGTGCACTCAAAGAAATATAAGGACATATTCTTCTCAAATCTGTGAAACAATATGTAAATATCCCAGCCAGGAAGAGGAATAATAAAGTGAGTGGACCAGAGTTTGTTTAGGTCCCTGTTGGGAAGTAACAGGCTTCTGTTTAGGTTCCATATTTAAAAATGTGAATTCTAGCCCAGTCATTGCTTTAAAAAAAGAGGTGGGGCAGAGAGGAGATACATGCAATTTAAATGTTTGGGAAATTGACATTAATAGTTATATATGAATTAATTATAGTCTTCTCACCTCTTCTACCTATCCCCATGATCATCATTTATTGAAAGGCATTATTCAGATGCTAATGAGTAGAGTTAACAATAAAAGTATAAGCAAAACTCTAATGAATTAATTCTATCCACCTGTGCCCCCACCTCTGCACACAGAGACTACGTTTTGGGCCACCAAATTTTAATGGTTTCAGAACTCTTACCTTGCAATGTTCATGGTGTTCGTTCTGTTATTCATCATAACCTTATATGAGCCCCTCATATGTGTCAGCATCATAGGCTGTTAAGCCTTATAAGCTATAGAAATGAATGAATATTGTTCTTTACTATCAAGGTAAAAATACTCTTCTTTCTGCCAAACGAAAAGAGATTGAAGTGACCTACTTCAGTTGAACTAACCGATATATTAGATTTAGGAAAGAGATATAGTAACTTTTGACTTCATGTGAGGTGATCACTTACCAGTCTATGACTTTCTGTACTTCAGCAACCATGATTCCCTAAGTTACGTTAGAATTTATAGAAAATGCAGTTTACTAATATAGTGATTTGGATACTCAAGTTATTTATACAATTTTTAATCTCAGAATTTACTGATGCATATATTCATGTTCCATAAGATCAAATCTAATTGGAGAAAGCTATTACTATAGACCTGATTCAGAAACCCTTGTCATTTCTATAAAAATGTATTAATTTGGAAAAGAGATATCAGATAGTACTTTAAAATTGCAATGGATCTTACATTTTTATTGATCAAAAAGTTAACAGTGTGAAGTTTTTATACTATGTATCTGTACTAAAAAATGAAACAAAACAGTACCCTTTTTTTGAGCTGAGGGCAATAAACTTTGCTTTATAAACTCAATAGTTGATATTTTCAACGAATAAAATTCCATTCTCTTTTAATTTGAGCCTTTTGAATTCCTTCCTGAGCATTGTAAGTACACATCAAAAGTGTATCTAACATTTTGCAAGGCCGTGTCTTAACATTTT
>NW_012142745.1:8779617-8780610 GCF_000956105.1 Propithecus coquereli
TAAACAATGTCGACCATGAGGAAACAGAT
Source organism: Propithecus coquereli (assembly GCF_000956105.1). Lineage (NCBI taxonomy): Eukaryota > Metazoa > Chordata > Mammalia > Primates > Indriidae > Propithecus > Propithecus coquereli. The sequence goes on from NW_012142745.1 coordinate 8,779,647, forward strand.
CTAGAGACATCAAGAGGCTTAATACTCCATCACAGTCTATGTGTTTGCTAACTATGGCTTGGATTACTGTTGACAGTGTTCCACCCTGGGGATGCAGGTGTGAAGTAGGTTGGGTCCCCTGGGCTGGACTGTGAAGAGCGTGGGAGTCCACTCTCTGGAAGTTGCTAGATTGGACTCACATTTTCTAGGACTCCTATGAGTCTCCCTAGAGCTGAACTCCTGAGTGAACTTCTGCATCAGCCTTCAGCCTTCTGGGCTTGGCTGTAAATGGACTCTCACTCTTTCCTCTGCTGACAGGGGCAAGTCCACCTGGCCCTCAGAGGTGTGGGAGACAGGTGATGAAGTGTGAGAAACGATTCTGGTGTACATGTGCAAACACCTGTTACATGTATGCTATTGTCATTGTTAGTTTCAGCTTTTGTTTTGCTAGGGGAATAGGCTTTTTTCTGGAAGTCCCACCTGAATTCTATGTTCCCAAGGTGGACAGTGCTGACAGCCTGAGACAGATGATGATGGGTACTTGAGCTCTTCTAGTATGATCTTTTAAAATTTGGGCAGCATTTGTTCTGGTTATGAAAGTAATATATGTTGATTGTAGAAAATACAAATCAGCAATAAAAAATTCAAAAAAGTAATCTATAATCTTACCATGTAAAGAAAAAACACTTAACATTGGGTTGTATCCTTGCAACTACCCACTGTAAACGTTTTGGTGAAATTCTTTAGGTCAGCATTAATTGGTGGTTACTGTTCACATACCTACACAGAATCCTAAAAAAATAAGCATTTTTAATTATCTTTATTATTTTTGACTGTGAAATAGAGGCACAGAGAATTTAATTGGCATGATTTTCTTATAAATCTGTAGCCTACCCTATAGTTACCCCACGTAACTGAGCTAGAGGATGTTTATGTTCTGGGGGTTGGATTGGCTGTTGTGATCGTCTTGAACTCAGAAAACTCT
>NW_012142745.1:8782430-8785979 GCF_000956105.1 Propithecus coquereli
TTACTTTTCTACAATTTATTTTTATTAGTAAAATGCACAGCAGATATTAGGTGTACAGCTCAATTTTTTTACATATGTATACAACCGTGTAACCACAACCCCAGTGAAGAATAAACACTTTTCTGACTTCTGTCACTGCAGATTAATCTTATTTGTTTAAAGTGTTCAACATCATTGTTCATCAGGGAAATGCAAAATTAAAACGACAATGAGTTACCACTTCACATCCATTAGAATGACTAAAATTTTAAAAAATTGGTTAATACCAAGTGCTGATGAGGATGTGAATCAACTAGAACTCTGCTTCACTGCTAGTAGGAGTATAAAATAGTACAACTACTTTGGAAAACTAGCAGTTTGTTGTTGTCGTTGTTGGTTGTTTGCTTATTTTTAAGAGACAGGATCTCACTCTGTTGACTAGGCTGGCACAATCATAGCTCACAGCAGCCTCAAGCTCCTGGGCTCAAATCATCCTCCCACCTCAGCCCTCCCAGTAGCTAGGACTACAGGTGTGTGTCGGTACACTTGGCTGATTTTTCTTATTTTTTGTAGAGATATGGTCTCACTATTTTCTCCAGGCTCAAATTTCTGGCCTCAAGTGATCCTCTTGCCGTGGCCTCCCAAAGTGCTAGGATTACAGGCGTGAGCCACTGTGCCCGGCCATGGCAGTTTCTAGTGAAGTTAAATGATGCCTACATTATGACCTAGCTGTTTCACTCCTAGATGTTTATCTAAGAGATATGAAAACATAAGTCTACGCATAGAATATTCACAGCTACTTTTGTCATGATAGCCAAAAACTGAAAAAACACAATTTCTTTCTTTCATGAGGGCTCCAGAACGTGCTGAATTCTTACTTTAAGCCAGCTTTAGCATGCCATTTAGTAACCCTGGCACCAGGCAGTTTCATTTACCTTAAAGTACACAAAATTTGAAGCTTTTTAAGTTTCGTTGAATGCAGCCCTTTCATATCTGTTCTGATTAATCTCAATGAACGGTCATGTGGAGTGGTTAGAACTCAGAGGTTTGAGTTGCCAAGGGAAGGAGGAGTCTGGCATGCTTCCTGTGGAAGAGGATTTTTGTATTGCAAAACGCAGTTTTGTATTACTAGAAAACAATATGGATCAACTCCTGAATCATTGCATTCAGGATTTTTTACAAATCAAACTGAAACAACCCAAAGCCTAGTAGTTTTTAATTTTCAGCTCAGTGAGTCTAAAAGGAAGCCATTTGCTTTTGGCTAGTGTGAATGCTGAAATAAAATATAGCTAGCCCGTGGACACTACAGGAGATAAAGTGTTTAATAAGCGTCTTCTAGAAGAAGTGACGTCTGCATGGAACACCTGCTGTCTTCATTATACCTTTAAATAAGCTGCATCCCTGGGGATTAGCAGGATGCTTCTTTTGGCACACTGTGCCATGACAAAGATAAATTTTAAGCCTTAACTAATTTACTATTGTGTAGAGGATGCTTTTTGGTGAGGAGAGAAATAAGCCCCTGACTTAGAGAATGCAGGCCCAGCGAGGCCGATTTTGAGCACAACTTTGAGACTATGACATTTGTCAGGTTACAACATATTTTTCCTACCCCTTAGTAGCCCTAATTATTTGCTAATTGTTATTTTAATGTTTTATATGTCACAGTAGCATGTAGACAATTGTTCTTAGTACGTAGGTGTAGCTGTTTAATGGAAATCTTGAGTTCTTTGTATGCTTTGAGGAAATGATTCGAGTGGGCATCAGGTAAGGCCTGTGTTGACGTCTGTTTCTGCAGTGCTTCTGCTCAGTAGCGTCGTCCTGCACGTGGCAGGGACAGGGGCGGGTGAAAGTGACAGAGCACCAACGACAGCTTTCCTCTGAGTACCTCTGAAATCAGTTATCATTCTGGCAGATACAGGGTAACCAAAAATGATTTCCATAAGCAGTGGCTGCAATAAACCTTGTGGCCTCAGAAAATAATATTTAATCAGCAGTGTGGTTCATCTTATTAGCCTGAGGAGAAAATAACTCACCACCAAATTCTATTCTGTCATAGATCAGATTTTTGAAAACCAAAATGAAAACATCTGCTGTTTTTTAGCTATACGAACCTAATGCTTTAGCTCCCTAAAGAAACAGCATGTTTGCGGTTGCTGCACACTTGGTATCTCTCAGACCTTGACACGAGACAAGGGGGACATCGTTAGAGTTAATGAGCAATTAGGACATTCTTTCCTGTCAATTACCTGGCAGAATAATGAGACCAAATGAGCACTGTCCTTAAAAATACCAAGACTTGTATTTTCTAAAAAGCATGTGTTTCTCTGCTGTTTGCAGTTACATGAATAGACAAACAACTACTTAACATTGGAAAAATAAAATAAAAATTGCTCCTACAGCAAACAGAAAAGAGAGGTATACAAATAGGATATCATTTACCCTAAATGCAGAATTCCTGGGTTTTCCTCCTGAGTGGCCATAGAGACATCATAATATCTGCTGTCACCTTATTTGTATTAAAGATTGGCAGACAAAATACTTAGGTAGAGAACACTGTTTCTTGTGTGAATAAGTGTATGAAGTCTCAGATTGGGGCAATCCAGGAATTGATCCTAAATTTGAATTAGTGAGTTCCAGACCATGGTCCATCGATGGATTTTGGTTTCATCCTGAATATGACGAGATGCTAGTGAAGGGTTTGAACAGAGGAATGAGGGGAGCAGAGAAGATAAAGACCCAGAAATGGCGAGATGGTCTGTTGGACGAGCTAAGGTGGTTGTGGCTGCAATACAGTTTTCACAGTGGGGGGCAGGCAGCATGGCAAGTTATCAGGGTAGAGAAATAGGTGGGACTCACGTTGTGATGGGCCCATTATGCCGCGTTTAAGGGTTTTGTACTTGATCCTGAGGACAGTGGAAGCCATTGAGAGTTTTAAGTAGGAAGCAACAGTATCATAGCAGGGTTTTAAGATCACTCTGCTGGGTGTGGGGATGGGGTGGGGGGTGGAATTTAAGTGAGCCATAGCCTACCAGGCACCATCATAAGTGACCTGTGTGTGGTTGTGTACACTCGTGTGTGTGTGTGTGTGGTTGTGTACGCTCGTGTGTATGTGTGACTGGGAGGCGAATTGAGATCCTGTAGCTAATAAGGTACAGGGCTCAGATTGAAACCCAGGTAGTTTAGTTTCACAGTCTATGTACTTAGTCGTCACATTATTTTGCCTTTTGTATTGTATTGGTAGGACATAATAGTTATATTTTCATTAATAAATTAATAATTGTATTTGTTTGCTAGGACTGCTGTAACAAAATACCACAGTCTGGGTGGCTTAAACAACAGAAATGTATTATCTCACATCTCCAGAGGCAGGAAGTTCAAGATCAAGGTTTTGTTTCTCCTGAGGCCTCTCTCCTTGGCTTTCAGATGGCCACTGTTTCCCATGTTCTCACGTGGTTTTTCCTCTGTGTACGTGCATGCCTGGAGTCTCCCTGTGCATCCAAATCTCCCCTCTTACAAGGACACCAGTCAGATTGGATTAGGGCCCACTCTAGCAGCCTCATTTTAAAAATA
>NW_012142745.1:8786252-8787657 GCF_000956105.1 Propithecus coquereli
TTGTTAATTTAAATAGGACTCATTAATTTTCCTTTTAGAAAATAAATGATTCATTACAAAAAAGAATAAATGTGCTTGCATTAAGTGTGCTTAAGACTGCAGAATTTTGTTACTGCACATTACTCTAGTTACTTGTTAATGGTAGTTATTCACATGAGATTTTTCACTGTCATCTGCTTTGCATCTTTTAAGCACTCTCACTGATGGTTGTACACATTCTCCCATCCATTTTTATCGTGTTGTATTGCTAGTGAGAAAAGCCAAGAGTCATATGTTGGTTTCCATTTATTACAGAATCACAAATAGCTCTCAGAGTGGTCTAGTTTCATCACATGGGAGTTCTCCAAGGATTCAAAACTATTTATAATTCTGTTGTACTTAGTTATGAAGAGCCAGATGTGAGAGTCATGCATAATATGCATTTATATATCTTCACAAATCTCAATTAGAGGACCACAGATCTTTTTGTGTCACATTTGTGTTATTTAAATCTCCTTTTGTCACAATACCTGACCCAAATTGTGCAGTTTTTAAGATTACTATAAATAGTGAGCTGACTAAAATTACATTGTAATCATTTGCCTTGGAAAAGTCACAAATGACCTAATCGTGCAATGACAGGAGACACGTTACATAAATCATAATATAGAATAATACTAAACCATTAAAAAGACAGAGAAGCAAGTTTTTAGTACGTTAAATTAGAATCAGGATACAAATATCATTCTAAGTAGAGACTCATTTGTTTTTGTAACACTTACTAAATGTGTTATTAAAGAAGTTGGAATATTTGACAAGATGCCAATTATCCTTATTTTTCAAAAATAGGATTATGGTAACTTCTACTTTCCTATTTCGGCTTAATTCCATTTTCTAAAATTTCTGCAAAATCATGTAGAACCTTTATAAAGAAAAATTGTTAAAAAAAATAAGTAAATTATGCATTGCCAACAATGTTAAATATTAGCTTTGCCCTACTCTGATAGTCTCCACAATCCCAGCCCATTTAAGGCATAAAGTTGTTTTGAATGCAATGTGGGGAAAACCGTACATCACCAATTAATTTGTAGTCTCTGCAGGATGCTTATGGATGGGTAGAGTGATGAGGAGTCTGAGCAAGCACAGAGCATCCAAATCAGGATGTCCCCAGGTCCTGTCTCTTCTTCTCCTTTTGGCATGGTCCCTTTTTTCCCATTTAATCTCTACTGTAAATCTTCCAAGCTAAAGATGTCTATTCACCACGGGTATGGACATCTTTAGTGGTTGTAAACTACATCTTTAGTAGTTTAGAGCTGTAGTAGCCAGCTCTCCCTGGCTACTATAACAATTTCCTTCCTTCCTTCCTTCCTTCCTTCCTTCCTTCCTTCCTCCCTCCCTCCCTCCCTCCCTCCCTCCCTCCTTTCTT
>NW_012142745.1:8791266-8799707 GCF_000956105.1 Propithecus coquereli
CTATATATTTATCATGTATAACATGATGTTTTGAAATATGTATACATTGTGGAATGGCTTAGTTAAGCTAATTAATATATGTGTTACCTAACATATTTATCTTTTTGTGGTGGGAACACTTAAAATCTACTCTTAGAAATTTTCAAGAATATAATACACTGTTACTAACTATAGTCACCATATTGTACAATAGGTCTCTTGAACTTATTCCTCCCATCTAACTGGAATTTTGTATCATTTGACCAACATCTCCCCAACACCAGCCCCAGCCCCAGCCCCAGTCCCAGTAGCCATCATTCTACTCTCTGCTTCTATGAGTTTAACTTTTCTGGATTCCACATATAAGTGAGATCATGCAGTATTTCTCTTTCTGTGCTTGGGTTATTAAGGTCATATCCTCCAGGTCCATCCATGTTGTTGCAAATGATAGGATTTCCTTCTCTTTTAGGGCTGAATGATATTCCATTGTTTCTATGTACTACATTTTCTTTATCCAGTCATCCACTGTAGATACTTAGGTTGATTCCATATCTTGGCTATGGTGAAAAATGGCACAATGAACATGGGAGTGCAGACATCTCTTCAACATATCAGTTCAACTCATCTCTTCAATGTATCAGTTTCTTTAGAGGAACCTCTACACCGTTTCCATGACTGTACTAATTCCCACCAACAATGTGCAAGGGTTCCCTTTCTCCACATCCTCTCCAACACTTAATCTTTCATCTTTTTGATAATAGCTATTTTAACAGGTGTGAGTTGGTATGTTACTGTGCTTTTAATTTGCATTACTCCCATGATATTTAGTGATGTTGAGCATTTTTCATATAGTGGTGGCCATTTGTATGTCTTCTTGTGAGAGATAGCTATTCAGGTCCTTTTTGCTCATTTTTTAGATTGGGTTATTTGTTTTCTTGCTGTTGAGTTCCTTATATATTTTGGATATTAACCCTTTATCAGATGTATGGTTTGCAGATATTTTTGCCTATTCCATAGGTTGTCTCTTCACTCTGTAGTTTTCTTTGCTGTGTAGAAGCTTTGTAGTTTGGTATAATCTCATTTCTCTATTTTTGTTTTTGTTGCCTGTGCTTTTGGGGATCATATCCAAAAAGTCGTTGCCCAGACCAATGTCATGGAGCTTTTACCCTGTGTTTTCTTCTAGTAATTTTATACTTTCAGGTCTTACTATTTAAGTCTTTAATGCATTTTGAGTTGATTTTTGTATATGGTATGAGATAAGGGTATAATATCATTCTTCTGCATGTGGGCGTTCTAACAGCTTCATTTTAACCTAATCATATCTTTAAAGACCTTATCTCCACATTCTGAGGTACTAGGGTTTAGGGCTTCAACATATAAATTTGGAGGGGATACAGTTCACCTCATAACAATAACATAATTAATACTACTACTAATACTATTATTATATGCTACTAAATGCTACTAATACTTTACTAATTTAGTTAACTTATATTTTTCATACTCATACTAATTTCTATTGGAACAAAATTAGGAAATTTAGTAAATAGAGTTTTTAAATAATATTTATCAGAAAGTTTCAAATTAATTTTTTCAAGTGGTGGCTATTAATGTCTTCTTGGTCAACTTTAAGTTTCTTACGGGAATTTCTACTGTAGATTTCATGATTGAGTGTTTTCAGGGCCTTCAGTGGATACCTGGGAAAGGCCAGGGAATGAAATCCCACAATGTTTTCCATCTCACAACTAACACTCAGCTAACTATTGAAATAATCTTCCAGTTCAGTGGAAAGGTAGAATTTAAAGAATGATGTTAAGAATAAATAAAGGAGAGTACACTTTTATGAAAGATACAGTACACTCACACGAAGGAGAACTAAATATATTCACACTTGCAATGGCCTCACTTGATTTCTGAACAAAGAGAATAAACTTTGTTGTCCAATGTGTTTCAGTAAATGAATGGAGACTGTGTGTATCAAGGACTATAATTCAAGAAAAAAGAAGGATACAGTTTACTAATAGTTTTAAGTAACTAGAGGAGATGTTTCTCTCAGAGATTTTGGTAATTCTTGACCCTGGCTGCCTATTAGAATCATTTGGGGAACTTTTTTAAAAATTACCAATGCTCTGGCCCCAGAATAAATCCAAATCTGTAGCTGGTGGGGTTGGGGTGAAGGAGTGTGCACAGACTTCTTTCCAAGCTCCTCAGCTGATTCTAACAGGTCTTTATCTAACAGAATCAAGGAAAGAGGTTGTCATTTATTTCTGTATCTCTCAAGAAGATCTAGCAGAAGGTAGTGGCCTCCTTTTTTTTAAAGTTGAAGGCACTCATAATACTACCCACTTCAGCAGTTACCTGGATGTCCTAAATTTTTTATACATAATTTAAAAAATATGGAAAACTCTTATTGTACCAGATATTAGCAAGGTAGCTTCTCCCCACCTTGTCCCCCACCCCATGTAAAAACCAAATTCTCTGCCCTCAGGGAACTTAGTCACGTGGAAGAGAGAAGGCAGGTGAGTAGAGGAAACTAGTAAGGCATCAAGAAAAATAGCTTTTGTCAGAGAAAACTAATGCTAACCAAAAGAAGGGTGGCTGATAGTTTGGAATGTTTAGGGATGGAATGGGATGGGTGGTGGGGTAGATGGATGGGAGGAAAGTGGTAGATGGTTTTCTAATGTGTCTCCATGATGAAAAAAGAAGCTATTAAGTCCAACTTTCATCACATTCTAATTCTTATTAGAATTTATGCAATTAAGAAAATGTAAAATAGCATGTTTTTTGCTTATTTTATTCTCTAGGCTTAAGTCTTTACTTATGAGGAATGTTAACATAATGCAATGAATTTTAATGATTATTGCCTGTAGTGCCTTTAAAAAAAAAAAAAAAACCTGCCTTTTAACATGTTTCTTATTAGAGAGGAATGTGAATTTTTTTTCAGGCCTTTTAGTGGTTAGGAAAGTTGCAATTCATGAGAGAACCAATTAGACACGATTATAACCTGACGGCACGGCTGTGCCATTTAAGGAGAGCTTAGCTGACACTTTTAGAAACTGTGCAAAAATGTTAATAATCTAAGAGCTGAGTGGCAGTGGTTTGGCCTTATAAGAATTACACAGAGTTCTCATTAACATAGTTATTCCTGGGATTGTAACTCTGTAAGTGCCTTAGAAATGGCCTGGTCCAAACTGCCTTGGAACTCTGCACCCTAGAAAGAAAGGTGGTTATTAACTTAGAGCCACATGGCCTATCATTCCCTGACCTTGTCCCGGAATCCACATCGTTACACTCCCTATCCAGAGTTATTTCTACCATATCACCTAAGTTTATGTTTAAGTATGATATGCAACCAAAAATAAGCTAAGTTCTTCAGGAAGCAGTAACACGTATTCTGACCATCACTAAATATTCTCCAGCTACCTTAGAGGATTGTCAGTAAGATCCTTTGGTACCTACATTTGCTTTGAGAACTGTCTAGTGAGCAGGTACAGTAGAGGTGGGAAGATATATTCTTTAAAATACATTTTAAGGGATCCCAATGATCAGTTTGGTGATAGATCTGTTTCTAAGACCAAAATTACGAAAGCTGGCAATGTAACAGCATTATGGTATGGGAAGACTTTGAAGAAGGACATCTCTAGCATTTGACATTTAATATTAAAGTTACCTTGGTTATTCAGCTGCTCTTGTATGCAGCAAAGAGGCAGGTGGCATTGTATCATCCTTGACCCTCAATAACCTCTAGAGCATAGGATGAGGTTAAACAGGGGTAGACTGCCCCTTCTTACTGGGTGTTCATAGCTTGCATCCATTTAACAACTATTGATCAATTACCTGCTATGTGCCAGATGCTGCGCTGAGGATACAGAGACAGTAAATAAAACGCTCAGCACCCGTGCCTGGAGGGAGGGGGAAAGAAATAGAGAGAGAGAGAGAGAGAGAGAGAGAGAGAGAGGATGAAGAGGTGGAGAGAGAAATAGATGGATTGATAAAGGTAATTAAATTTGGTGGCCATTAGTCAATCTTCTTTTGAAAAGTTTCTGTTAATGTCTTTTGCCCACTTTTTAATGGGGTTGTTTGATTTTTTCTTGTTGATTTACTTGAACTCTTTATAGATTCTAGATATCAGCTCTTTATCAGATGTATAGCATGAAAATATTTTGGCTCATTCTATAGGTTATCTATTCATTCTAATGATTGTTTCCTTGGCTGTGCAGAAGCTTTTTAATTTAATCAGGTCCCATTTATTTATTTTTGTTGTTGCTGTGATTGCTTTGGGGGTCTTCATAAATTCTTTGCCTGGGCCAATGTCTATAAGAGTTTTTCCAGCATTTTCTTCTAGGATTCTTATGGTTTCATGCCTTAGGTTTAAGTCTATTATCCATCATGAGTTTATTTTTGTGAGTGGTAAGATGTGCAGATCCTGTTTCAGTCTTCTACATGTGGCTATCCAATTTTGCAAGCAGCACTTATTGAATAGGATTGTTTTCACCAGTGTATGTTTTTGTCTGCTTTGTCAAAGATCAGATGGCAACATAAGCATGGTTTTATATCTGAGTTCTCTGTTCTGATCCATAGGTTTATATGTTTGGTTTGTTTGTTTGTTTGTTTGTTTGTTTTTGTGCCAGTATCATGCTATTTTGGTTACTATAGTCTTGTAGTATAGCTTGAAGTCTGGTAAATTGATGTCTCCCAATTTGTTCTTTTTGCTTAAGGTTGCTTTGGCTATCCGGGTCTTCTCTGTTTCCATATGAAATGTAGAATTATTTTTTCTAGATATGTGAAAACTGATGTTGGTATTTTAATAGGGATTGAATTGAATTATAGGTCACTTTGGGTAGTATACCCCAAATCAGCTGATTCTACTGATCTATGATCATGGTTATGTTTTTCCATATGTTTACATCCTCTGTTATTTCTTTCCTCAGTGTTTTGTAGTTCTCCCTGTAGCGGTCTTTCACCTCCTTAGTTATATGTATTCCTAGATATTTTATTTTCTTTGTTGCTGTTATGAAAGGTATTGAGTCTTTGATTTGGTTCTCAGCTTGACTGTTGTTGGCGTATGTGAATGCTACTGATTTGTGTACATGATTTTGTAACCTGAGACTTTACTGAATTTATTTATCAATTTCAGTAGTCTCTTGGCAGAATATTTGGGGTTTTCTAGATGTAAGATTATATCATCAGCAAAGACTGATAGTTTGACCTCTTCTGCCCCCATTTGGATACCCTTGATTTCCTTCTTTTGTCTGATTGCTCTGGCTAGGACTTCCAACACTATGTTGAGTAGAAGTGGTGATAGAAGGAAACCTTGTCTGATTCCAGTTCTAAGCGGGAATGCTTTCAGATTTTCCCCATTCACTATGATATTGGCTGTGGGTTTGTTGTAGATGGCTTTTATCATTTTAAGGTAAGTCACGTCTATGCTGTGAAGGAAATGAATAGGGTACAGTTTGAGAAAATAATTAGGTTGGGGGAGGGAACGAGGTGGGGTGAAGGATCACCAAAGGCTTTTCTAAGGAGGTGATAAAATAATTACCATGTAAGTTGAGGCCTAAAATATGGGAAGGGGTAAAGGAAGGCAGGTCTTAGAGAGAAAGAGAGAGCATGTTCGTACATGTTCATACATGCATGGATAGGACATGTTAGGGATGAGAGCAGATGCAGTGGGGAGAGTTCACCCCAAGGGACTCGCCGTCCAGCAGCATCAAGGTGGGGGAGGGATTGGTGTGTATGTGAGGGAACAGAAAGCAGGGAGAAGTTGCCAAACAAGGAGTCGAGCAGGTAGTCTGTGACTGAGAACTCAGAAGGCCTTGTGGGCTGAGGAAGGCTTACTTGGCTTGAGGGAGCTGTGAGCTCTTCTTTGAGATGCTGCTGACTGACGCTGCCCTAGATCCTGAGGACATCTTCAAGGAGATATAGCTGGTAGTTCTACGAGGTGGGTGACAGGAGCCCTGCTTGCACATCATTCCCAAACCTCTGTTATGGGGATCCATGTGCTTGCTTTGCTAGATCCTGGAAACAAATAAGGTAGCAAGTCATTCATTAGAAAAGCCACAGTTACATTTGTGGTGTTTTGCATTAAGGCTTGTTAAAGATTTTAAGATCAGGTTAAGCACTATTACCCTTCCCTTGGGGCATTTGCATCTTCTTTGCATGTTGTTTTGATGTTATTCTTTGTTTAGTGGCACAATATGCAGCTTTTTAGTGTCTAGGTTCACTGATCTTTGAGAATGGAACCCAGATGTCATGTCATTCTAGATGTGTCCTTCTTACTGGTATTATTGTTAACAGTAATGTATCTGTGTGCTAGGGCTGCCATAACAAAAGACCACAGACTGGGTGGCTTAACCAACAGAAATATATTTCTCACAGTTCTGGAGGCTAGAAGTCCAAGATCAAGGTGTTGGCAGGTTTTGTTTCTGCTGAAGTCTCTCTCCTTGGCTTGCAGGTGGCCACCTTCTCACCTCACATGGCCTTTTCTCTGTGCACGTACATCCCTACTATCTGTCCCTCTTCTTGTAAGGATGTCAGTGCTATTGAATTAGGGTTCCACTTTTATCTCATTTAACCTTAATTACCTATTTAAGGACCCTATTTCTAAATACATTCACATTGTGGGTTAGAGATGCCACATATGAATTTAGGGAGACACAGTTCAGTCCCTAACAAATAGCAATCATTTACTGAGTGTTTGCCACATGCAGATCCTAGGGGCAGTGCTTTAACCTGGATTCCTTTATTGCAATCCCCATAACAACTGTATTAAGTCCCATTTCAAAGATTTGGAGACCGATAGATAGAGAAATGAAAGAACTTACACAGGTTGTATCGTTAGTGAGTGGACTTCAAATTCTAAGCTATCCAAATACCATTCTGAATTCCACATTGTTCCTTAGTCTCTTGAGGTCTCCTCTTGGAGTTCCACTCTGAGCAAGCAGTCCATGCCACACTAAGCTGTACCCACCCACCTCAAGTTACGGAGCCTCCATCCTGAAGTGCTCGGTCCCACTACAGCCCCCTCCCCATGAATCACATTTTGACACCAATGTGGTCCCCTCTTTTAGTCATCTGTCACCCTTCGGCCCTCTCCAGACAACCCATCTCCTGGTTCCTGTAGTAATAGTAGCAAGTTCTGTGTTTGCCTCCTTCCCAAGGAGACGTATGAGCCTGGTCTCATGAAGTGTTACCTATCATCATCAATTCCCAAAATTTCCTGCTCATGATTTCGGGGTTTAAGTCACACGTTTGGCTGAAGATATGAAACAATTTTTTTTCTCTTTTAGTTTTCAGTGTCTGTCTGTGTTTGGGCCACATCTTTTGTACCCTCACATCTTTGTCGGAATTCAGAGTAGAGAGATGATGTGGGGCTCAGAATCTTCTAATTATTAGGTTTCCTTTTCCCCAAAACTACTGACAGGGACATCAGAAGGACAAATGACAGAAGCTGCAACAGGAGATAAGAGAAAGGATACTAGCCAAAGGCAGTGACCTGTGGTAGTGTTAAGTGTGACACAAAGAGGTCATGGTGTCACCTAGCTGCATGGCATCTGGCATTTAGACTAGCTCTTTGGCAGTGTGATATTCCAGAACCAAATCAGCCCCATATTGTGTATATCTGCCCTTCTAGCTTATGAGTGTCTTCCACACCTGCTTCTGTGCTTTTGTTTACTTACTACTTCAATGTAGAAAAAGATAAGAATATTTCTTCATTGATAGTCTCAATGAGGTATCTTTGCAGTTTATGGAATTTCCCATCTGAAAAGATCTTGGCAAAAATCTGTTCTACACTCATTTTACTGATACTGCCTATGGGGGAGAAAGGTGGGATGAAATTCACCCCAAATTCCTATCTTATTTTAAGCAGCAATATCAAGGGGCCTGATCTGAAGACACAGCAAACACTACACCTGGTTTAGTACTATTGACAATGGATAATGCTCAGGACTAGATGTAAAACTGGCTCAGTAACTTAAATGTAAGAGCTAATAATATAAAACCCTTAGAAGAAAATATATATGTAAATCTTCATGACCTTGGATTAAGAAACAAAATAAAAATAGACAAATGAGACTTCATCAAAATTAAAAACCTTTGCTGCAACGGGCACCATCAAAAAAGTAAAAAGATCATCACAGAATAGGAGAAAATATTTGCAAACCATATATCTGATAAAGGACTTTTATACAGAATATATAACGAATCTTATAACACAGAACAAAAAGATAGCCCACCTAAAAATGGGCAAATGATCTGAATAGACATTTCTTCAAAGAAGATATATAAATGGCTCAAAAGCACATGAAAAGATGCTCTACATCATTAGCCATCAATAAAATGCAAATTGAAACCACAGCAAGATACCAATTCATATCCACTAGGGGGGCTATAATAATTTTTTTAAAAGGCAATCTTTCTTTGCACAAATTTATGGGGTATATGAGAAATTTTTTCACATG
>NW_012142745.1:8799757-8823178 GCF_000956105.1 Propithecus coquereli
CCACCTAAAAATGGGCAAATGATCTGAATAGACATTTCTTCAAAGAAGATGTATAAATGGCTCAAAAGCACATGAAAAGATGCTCTACATCATTAACCATCAATAAAATGCAAATTGAAACCACAGCAAGATACCAATTCATATCCACTAGGAGGGCTATCATAATTTTTTTAAAAGGCAATCTTTCTTTGCACAAATTTATGGGGTATATGAGAAATTTTTTCACATGTATATAATGTATAATGATAAAATCATGGTATTCAGGGTATGTGTCACCTGAGTACAATACATTTTTAAGTATAGTTATCCTACTTTGCCATTAAACACTGAATTTATTCCTTCTGACTTACTGTATGTTTGTACCCTTTAACCCACTTTCCATCCTCCCGCAACCCCCTTTACCCTTCCCAGCCTCTGTTATCTACCTTTCCATTCTGTACCTCCATGGTTCAAATTTTTTAGCTTCCATATATAAGTGAGAGAACATACAATATTTGTCTTTCTGTGCCTGGCTTATTTCACTTATGATAATGACCTCCAGTTCCATCCATGTTGCTGCAAGTGACATGATTTTATTAATTTTTTTTTTAGCTGTATAGTATTCCATTGTGTATACCACATTTTCTTTACCCATCTGTCTGATGATGAACACTTAGATTGGTTCCATATCTTGGCTATTGTGAATAATGCTGCAATGAACATGTGAGTGCAAGTATTCCTTTGATACACAGGGGACTAATATATAGAATATATAAGGAACTCAGACAACTCAACAGAAAAAAATAATCCCATTAAAAAGTAGGCAAAGTGCATGAGTAGACATTTCTCAAAAGGAGACATACAAATGAAGACATAAGTGAACAAATTCCCAACATCTCTAATCATTAGAGAAATGCAAATCAAAACCACAATGACATATCATCTTACTCCAGTCAGAATGGCAATTATCAAAAAGATAAAAAATAACAGATGTTGGTGAGCATGTGAAGAAAGGGAACTCTTATACATTGTTGGTGGGAATGTAGACTAGTATAGCTACTATGGAAAACAGTATGGAGATTTCTCAAAAAAATCTAAACATAGAATTACTGTTCAGTCCAGCAGTCCCACTACTGGGTATCTCCCCCACCCCTCAAAAAAGGCATGCTAGCAAGGATGTGGAGAAATTAAAACCCTCAAACACTACTGATGAGATTGTAAAATGGTAGAGCCACATTGGACAACAGTCTGGCAGTTCCTCAGAAAGTTAAACATAGAGTTTAACCTTAATGTATGAACCAGCAATTTTTAAGAGAAATGAAAACATATGTCTACACAAAAACTTGTATGGAGCATTTATTGTAACAATATTCATAATATCCAAAAAGTAGAAACAACCCAAATACCAGCAAACTGATGAATGCATAAATAAAATGTGGTATATGCATATTATTTGGCCATAAAAAGAAATGAAGTACTTACTAATGCAGGCTACAACATGGAAGAACCTGAAAGCAGTATGCTAAGTGAAAGAAGCCAATCACAAAAGCCACATACGCTATGATTTGACTTACATGAAATGTCCAGAATAGGCAATCTGTAGAGACAGAGTTGATTAGTGGTGCCAAGGGCTGGGGTGCGGTGGGGGAGCAGTGAGGGAGGAAATGGAGGGGTGACTGCTAATGGGTATGGAGTTCTGTTTGGGGGTGATAAAGATGTTCTAAACTGATTGTGGTAATAATTATGCAACTCTATGAATATAATGAAAAATATTGACTTGTCTGGTCTAAACAGGCGAATCGTATGGTATAGGAATTAAATCTCAATGACGCTGTTATTTTTTTTTAAAGTAGATATATCATTATCCTAATAAAGGAGAAAAACTGAGGCTTAATATGTTTTTTTCCAAATTGAACGGTTTGAGTTCGTGATGAAGGGTTTCTCTGGGGTCTGTGTGTGTGTGTAAAGCTAGGATTTTGAGATTCTAGAGGTGTCAGATCCCTGCGACGCATCTGCTTTCTCACATACTCCAGGAGTGGGTACCCAGTCCCCCGACCCTTGCCGTAACCCTCTCTTTTATCTGAGTTCTTTCTCCTGATTCTGTGAGAGCTAGACATCATATAAGATGTTTTTTCTTCCCCCTTGTGTTCTCTTTTGAGATCTCTTGAAGGATTTTAAGGTTTTATAAAACCCTACTCTGGGCTAAGATGATAAACCTGAAAGAACATAATGTACATGCCAGGAGACTTCTGGTGGTAATAGTTGTGCTTAGCATAGAGCAGCCTCAGCAACTCTAAATGTCTTCAGGAGCCAAACAGATAACCAACGAATCTCATGTAAGCAGGACTTGGGGGCCTGTTGAGCCTTAGTTTCTCAATTATGAAATCTAGGTGGTAGGACAAGATTTTTTCTAGGAGTAATAATACCTTCTTGTAAGGATCAATGAGGTGGTGCTTATGAAAGCATCATCTACAGTGTAGAGAGCTATACACACACTAATTTCCATGTTGAATGAAGTCTATTCTTTTCTCAAAGAATTTGTAAAGGTTTATTTTTTACAGCTTTATTGAGATATAATTGCCATATGATAAATTGCACATATTTTAAATGTAAAACTAGATTAGCTTTGACATCTGTATACACCTATGAAATCATCACCACCAAGATAATTAATGTATCCATCACCCCAGTTTCCTCTGCCTCTTGGTCATTTGTCCCTACTGTCCTCCCTACTTATCCCCAGCCAGCTACTCATCTCCAGTCTCTATCGTTTAATTTGCATTTTGCAATTTTTTTAATAAATGGAAACATATATACTTTTGTTGTCTGACTTACTTTACTCAAGCTATTTGGGGATTTATCAATGTCACAGTGTATATTAATAGTTCATTCTTTTTTCTTGCCAAGTGGTATTCCATTGTATAGATATACCTCAATTTGTTTTTCTAGCCACCTGTTGAAGAACATTTGGATTATTTCCAGGTTTTGGCTATTCCAAATAAAGCAGCTATAAACATTCACCTACAAGTATTTGTATTGACTTATGCTTTCATTTCTGCTGGATAAACACCTAGGAGTGGAATGGTCGGGTCATGCGGAAAGAAAAGTGTATGTTTACTTTTTAATAAACTGCCAAACCATTTTCCGAAGTGGCTGTTCTATTTTACATTGTCTCCAGCAGTGTGTGAGAGTTCCAGTCCTCCCCATCCTCCCCAGCACTTGCTGTGGTCAGTCTTTTTAATTTCAGCCTGTCAGGCTGGTCTCTAGTGCCATCTCATTGTGATTTTCGTGTTCATTTCCCTAATGAATGATGATGTTGAACATCTTGTGTTTATAAGTCTGTTACTTTGGCACCATTTCCTACCTACTCTATGTATAAAGGAATTTCACTCTTTAACTGATTGCATACTCTAGTTGGAACCCTTTCCAGTATGTCGTTAGGAATGCCAGTGGATTTTCTGTTACCTTGTACTTAACTAGGTATTCTTTTTTTTTTTTTTTTTGAGACAGAGTCTTGCTCTGTTACCCGGGCTAGAGTGCCGTGGCATCAGCCTAGCTCACAGCAACCTCAAACTCCTGGGCTCAAGCGATCCTACTGCCTCAGCCTCCCGAGGCTAATTTTTTCTATATATATATATATATATTTAGTTGTCCAGATAATTTTTCTTTCTATTTTTAGTAGAAACAGGGTCTCACTCTTGCTCAGGCTGGTCTGGAACTCCTGACCTTGAGCAATCCACCCACCTCGGCCTCCCAAAGTGCTAGGATTACAGGCGTGAGCCACCGCACCTGGCCTTAACTAGGTATTCTTGTGAAAGGATCCAGAACATCCTCCAACTAGATTTTCGTTTTATGTGTTATACGGAAGTGGATGTTCAGTTGAAATCAACATTAATATTGGTGTCTTGCTGTATTCAGAAATAGAAGACTTTGAGTCAGGCAGGACCTTAGCAGATGCTCTCTTGAGTCATTCCGTAAATGCTCCCCGCAACATCCGTGAGAGGGGCCCTCTTTTTACTGTCAGAGATACGAGCCTCTGGGGGAGGACCTTGTAAAATAAAATATAGAACAAGAAAAATTGTCTTTTGTAGATTGTTGCCAAGTTGGTACTTAAGGGGATTAAAATAGAAATGATGAACTGATTTTAATTTAAAACTGTTTTGTGGTAGTTATTTTATGGTACTTATCAGGTGAGATGTAGCCAGCCAGCCAGAACAAGCTCTGCCTATTAAGCATTTGATTACTGTGTTTTTAAATATATGTAAAGGGGACAAAAATGGGGGGAAAGTAGGCAAAAAGAACTTAGAATCTGGGTTCCCCTCAGTCCTTGATGACGCCCTTTGCAGTCTTGCTTTCACGCCCTCAGCATGGTGTGGGCTTTGCAGTCAGTTGGGCCTGTGTTGGATCTCAGCTCTGTCTCTCCTTCCCCAGGTGGATAAGGGATTTGTGGAGATGTTGTGGGTGGGGAGTTATCCTCTCCTCCGGGGGCACCTGCGATGCCTGCCTGAGACAGGAGATGGAGGGGACCTGACACAGTGGAGGCACTGGGGATGTGTCCTCTTTTTGCCTCTTTGTTTACCTTTCTCCTCTTCCACTTATCTTAGGTCACTTAACTGAAATTTTTCTTTTTGCTTTCATTTCAATCAATTTTGAAGATTTCTCCAAAAAGATAGCAATGGTAATGGTCATGAATACTTAAGCACTAACCCTTAGCAAGCTGCTTTTATGTACCAGGCATAGCAAGTACATTTAATGCATTTTTTTCCATTTACTTTTCACAAGAAGCCATGAAGAGGCAAAAAAGAAACCAAATGAGTGATGGAGTCGAGGTGTGAATCCAGGCCTGACTCCAGAGCTCTTAATCACTTTGCATATTGCTCCTGCATCTAATTTTAGGAATGCCCAATTCTGTGTTTCTGCCCCCATCCCAGGTGATGGTGATTATGAAAACATTCCTCGTGCTGGGCGGTCTGCGCACTCTCCACATATTAACTCATGTCAGGCTTACCACAGCCCTTCACAGGTTCTATTGCTGTCCCCATTTTTGTGATCCCCATTTTCAGATGAAGAAACCAAGGTGCGGAGAGGCTAAGTAACTTGTCCACTTACCCCAGGTCGCATGGAGTTAAAACTGGTATTCAAACTCTTGTTCCTAATCCCCCAGCTGTCTTTCCCCTACTCCTTAAGCAGTTCTTAAAAGTTTTACAGTCCATTTCAGACCAATCAGAGTAGATACAGGAACGCCTTCCTGCTTAGCTTAGACATCCTGGCTGCTCTTTCCAGTAACTTGTGGAATTCTTTCCTTTTCCTTTGCAGTCCTTGTAAAGTAGTGATATATTGGATATTTCATCCAAAGGCTGAACTGAGACTAATGCCTAAGCAAGGAAGAACATATAGCAAATTCATTAACTAGGAATCTATTTACAGTCAATTCCCAAGGCTCATTGTGCAGTCAGTGCTTCTGCATCATTTAGAGTTGCTAATAAATGAAAGTCTTTGCATCTTTCCAAGTGTCTTGATATTTACAAGTCTCATATTTTACCATAGGAAGCAACTTCAACAAGCATATTCATGTGTTGACAGTTCTAATTAATACAAGTAATTAGCCCTGACAGTAGAACTGTGAAAAGAAGACCCATTCATAAATTTGCTAATTATGTTACTCTGTTCAGAATTTAATCACAGTCTAGTCTTTAATCATTTCTGTATATGGGCAATAGACCATCTCACTAAATTCTTTAGACTTTCACATTTACTTCTGGTAAGGGAATTTCGTTGAAATTAAATTACAGTTGGAATTTAATTTTCCAGTATGCAGGAACCAGTGAAGAACAGAGATGATAATCTTTCTGGAGAGAAGTAAACAAGAGAATGGGAAAAGCCAGCCAAGGGGGGAGGAAGGCATCATACACATACCATGTGATTTCTTACATACCTAAAGCTTGTACCTTTTTATGTACTTATTTTGATACGCTTTCTGAAAACAAAGATAGTTTTATTTAGGCTTTTTGGCATTTATGATAACCTATTAGTAGATTTGCACTTTTTTGATCCATAATTCTGCAAATCGTTTTAGGAGAAGTTATTGTCATAGTAATTTTTTATTCTGTAGCCTGATAAATTTTAATTGTTATAATGGTAAAAAGGTAATTCTTCATTGGAGATGGGTGTAGCATGCTCCTCCAGGTAGCATTTGTAAGAGGACTTTTTGGTTGTCAAAATGACAGGAGTGAGGGTAGAGGAGAAATAATTGTCATTCGGTGCGTGGGGCCCAGGAATGTTAAATACCCTGCGTGCATAGGACTGCCCTGTACGATGAAGAGAAACTCAGTAACCTGTTGGTAGGTGACAGTAATATTTCCTTGGTAAAATTACCTGAAAGGCCATGAGTCTTTTGCTAGTTGTATTTCCCCATGAGCATTCTGTGTGAGGTTTACTTATCTTACAAGAGGGTGAAGCACCTCTATCCTGCTCTTGTATAACATAATTTAATTCTTCCAGTAAATATTTATTCATATGTAAGACTAAGTGCTATGTGGTTTACAGAGATGTCTGAGACATAAGCCTGCCTACAAAGAAATGGCATAAGAATTATATAAACTATAAGAAACACAGAGTGGGCATTATCTGGTCTATCAGTCAAGGTTCAACCAGGAAACAGAACCAGTAGGAGACATAGACTAAGAGTTATTCCAGTCGCAAGGAATTGGCTTATACACATGTGGAAGCTGAGCGGGCAGGTCCAAAATCTGTAGGGCAGGCCAACGGGAAGGGTAAGCTGGAACTCTCAGGCATGGCTGGAGCTGCAGTCCACAGGTAGAATTTATTCTTCTCTAAAGAAGCCTCAGCTCTGCCCTTAAGGCCTTTTAACTGATTGGATTAGGCATGCCCAGATTATCTGAAATAATCTCCCTTAAAGTCAACTGATTATGGACTTTAATCACATCTACCAAATACCTTCACAGCTGCACCCTGATTTAGTGTTTAATTGAGTAACTGGAGACTATACCCTAACCCAGTTGGCACATAGAAAAGACCATCGCACTTGGAGATTGAGTGTTCCAGCATTGTATCTTAAAAGACGTGGCATTTGTTCTGGTACTTGAAGAACGGGTCCTTGAGATTCTTAAGTGGAGAGTAGACATTCTAGAGAGCATAACTGTTAAAAATTAACCAAACAAATAATAAAAGATGCCAAGGCAGGAAAGTGCAATAGGTGTTTGCAGAATGGCTAGTGGTTACTATCTGGCCTTTCCCTGAATCTCAGCTCTCAGTTTCATCATCCAAAAAATGGGCTCAATACTTGCCAGAACTGTCCTCCAGGATGGAATGAAATGGTGTTTGTGGATGCCTTTTGGAAACAGTATATGGAACACTAACATCATAGTAATTGGTGAGAGCATGAAGTTGATGGGATGAAAAAAAAAGGCTGGACAGGTGAAACAGAGGCTGATTGTTGCAGCTTTGTCTAAAATATATCTTTAATTTTTTAAAAAAAGTAGCATCCTCTTGGTGTTAGTTCCTAATGGACTAAAAGAGAATGGAAAACATCTCTATGTATGAGTCTGTACCCAATTGTCGCAAAGATGCAGTAGCCATTTACTCTGAGCCTAAGAGGGCTCAACTTGTTTTTACAGAAGTAGATCTCTGTTTTCAATGCTTGAAATATTGGAGGTGAGGGAGAGTCATTTATCTTAAACTTATTGAATACTTTGCCTAAATAGGGAAAGAGAATTAAACCATTTCCAAGGAAGTTGTTCCAAGTTTCTTAGGTAATGGCCATTGTAGCCAATTGACTCAGTTACCAAAGAAGGCACCAGAAAAGCGAGCTAAAGTGAGTACAGTTTGCCAAACTACTTTCTTTTCCAGAACTTTACTCTGCAAACCAAACAAGTCTCCCCCTAAATGTTAAAGCCGTATGCGTTTTGAAGGAAATTTAATCCATATGTTCCTGAGTCACTTATAACTAAGTCATTAAAAAGTTATTTTGTAAATGTGATTTCATGTTTGAAGTCATTTTAAAGTATTTTTAGTAGACGTTCATTCTTCATAATGCTAATTTTTTCTTGGTTTGTTTTCTTGTTTAATTTAAACATGTGTG
Organism: Propithecus coquereli; assembly: GCF_000956105.1. NCBI lineage: Eukaryota > Metazoa > Chordata > Mammalia > Primates > Indriidae > Propithecus > Propithecus coquereli. The sequence goes on from NW_012142745.1 coordinate 8,807,838, forward strand.
TATATCATCTCAACACATCCTGCGGTGAGGCCCAAAGGAAATCTTGAGCCCAGAAGGAGGGTCCCTTGTACTGAAGTAATGCAGTTGAAGCAGTCAGTTTCTATTTGCAGAAGCTTCTGTTACCGCAGAATTTTTTATATTCTGTCCTGGGCTACTTTTAATCTGGTCATATCACCACCCAGGCCTCTCCCACCCCACTCCCCAAATGGGTGTCCATGAAGAAGAATAGGGAAAAGAGAAAAAGGACAAAGAATAAAATCAAATTGTCTCCTAGAATATATTTCTGTGCTGTGCTACATGATCCTTTCTTTCCGAAATTGAGTTCATTTTCCCCTTTTACCTGCTACTTATTGTTAGCTGGGAGGATTAGGTTTTTCATAAAGTGTCTACAAAAGAGAGAAATCAAATTGAATTTAGGAGCAGCCTCCAGCTTAGCATTCTTAGGGCAAATAGAAGGTGGTGAATGCTTAAGGTTGAAACTAATTAAAAAATGGCTTTATTTTTTACTAAAATAAGCTTTTTGTTTTTTTTTTTTAGACCTCTGTCTCTTTTGAGTCTCATGATATTCCAAGTTGTATCTGTACATGAAGCATCCTGGTTTGTGTGTGTTTGTCCATCAGGAGCATCTGTTGGCTGCAGAAGGGCACCAAAGCAGCCTTATTTTTAGGGTGTGGTAGAGATTTTTTTCTGTTCTGAGTGCCTGGTCCTGCCTGGGCAGCAGGTGTAGCATCAAACTGCTGAATGAGAGGCATTCACTACCTAGAGGAACAAAGATTTAAGGAGCTAACACTTTTCGTCTCTGTCAGCTTATGAAATACTTTCCAATTTACTTTTTTATTTGGTCCTCAAAACTTCCCCGAGGGCTGTGGGTTTTGTGTTTTTGTTTGTTTTCATGAGGAAATTGAGCCTCAGGGATGTTACTTTCTTCAATATTTCATAAGGTGATCATGGCAGTTGGTGTGTGCCTCAGAGAGTAGGAATGTCCTCTCCATCACGTGGGGACATTTGAGTACCTTTGTGGACTTTTACTTTTGGAAGCTCCACCCCATATCATTTTAAATGTATTGAAACTGCGGTCTCCAACCCCGGGCCTGCAGACCAGTACCGGTCCATGGCCTTTTAGGAACCAGCCTGCACAGCAGGAGGTGAGCAGTGGGTGAGTGAGTGAAGCTTCATCTGTATTTACAGCCGCTCCCCATCACTCGCATCACTGCATAAGCTCCGCCTCCCGTCAGATCAGCAGCGGCATTAGATTCTCATAGGAGCGTGAGCCCTACTGTAAACTGCTAATGTGAGAGATCCAGGTTGCGCACTCCTTGAGAGAATCTAATATCTGATGATCTGAGGTGGAGCTGAGGCGCTGATGCTAGCGCTGGGAAGCGGCTGCAAATACAGATTATCATTAGCAGAGAGGTTTGACTGCACAATAAATGTAATGTGCTTGAGTCATCCCGAAACCATCCGGATCGCCATCCCCTGTCCGTGGAAAAATTGTCTTCCATGAAACCAGTCCCTGGTGCCCAAAAGGTTGGGGACCACTGTATTAAAACATATGTAATCCCATATATATCCTATATATCCCATATATGATATATAAGATGTATCATCATATATATGAATCGAGTTATACATGGTTGAAATGGTACATTTCATAGAAATTTAATTAAACATTTAGTATTTTCAATTTTATAGTTTCTTTTTTCACTTTGGAGCCAATTAGTTATTTTGAGGTCTCCAGCGTTTCATAGACCTTTGAAAAACTCATAGTCCCTGAGAACTGTTCTATAGTGGATAAAGCCACCCTCCTACTGTTACTCACTCCTGTGTCCCTCGCACCTGGGATAGAGCTCAGGAAAGTGCTTAACAAATGTTTGTTGGTGAATGACCAAGTACATGAGAGAAGGAATAAAATAATTAACAAACAAGTGAACTCCAAGTAAGTGTCAAAGTCTGTCGCTGAAGCACATGTTGGCTTATTTCTTTTACGTGCCATCATGGTAAAGCTGAAAGGACATCCTGCAAGCTGTGTATTCAAAATATGTTCCTCGTAATTTCTCTCATTGTTCTTTTCTAAGCCAGTTTTCTTCTCTGTTGCAGGAAGACAAAGACTACAACGTTATTTGACTCTTGGTAGCTCTTATGAAGTAGCAGTAGCCACTTTTCTCTCTGTTTTAACTGCTGTAGTTCACTTTATTTGCTTTGCCTTCCAAGTATGGGATAAATGTGGCTTTTAATATTCAAATAAGTTTCTTTACAAAACCAAAGAGGTGTTTTTTGTCTGCCTGTTTTTTTGTGTGTGTATTTGTGTGTGTATGTGTGTCTGTTTTAATTTGTTTTACTTAGAATTTTCTCTTAGGTATTTCTCACGTGATTTGTGTTTTTTCATGAGATGTGACTTTTTTTTAATCCAAAAGTGAGTCTTTGTGGCCTTTCTTCAAAGCTCTAAGATTTGGTAGCAAGGGACCTACTGAACAGGATGGAAAGCTAGAGAGAGTGCGTACTCTTTATGAATGAAAGAAACACCAGGGGACTAACGAGAGGAGGGAAGAGGGAGATGGGGCTGATCTAAAGGGTGGAGCCGTCCTGCTTTCCCTCAGCCCTGACTTCACCTCTAGAAACTTGGGTCAGCACCTGCAGATGGACAGGGGGAGGGCTGGCTCCTCGTGGTTCATCTGGACTCCCAGGGCCACTGGAGAGCTCCAGGGCAGACTTCTGGACTGAACTCAGAAACCTGTGGTGCCGCTTCAGGGGCAGAATTTCTAGGTCAAGGCAGGAGTGGGAAGTGGTGGAACTTGCCCTCCATCCATGGAAATTCCGTGGGAGTTAGTCATTCGGCAAATTATTATTGGACATCTGCAGTAGTGATACCACAGTGAACAGGACAGACTTGTCCCTGGAGTCCAGAGGTCTGTCTTTCACACTCGGGCCAAGCTTTGCTCCTTGCAGACACATTTCTTGAAGCGTTATGTAAGTTTGAAATGGTTTTGGTTTTTCTCAGGTTGATGTTGGGTTATATGTATGTGTACAAGTTACCTTGTGTTTTCAAAGACTGAATCTTGTTTATGAACTAAAGTTAGAGAGGGGGAGGAAGCCTATAGCAAAAAATTAATCTCGTGATAGGCCTGGACTTCAAAACAGAGAAATGCAGAACCCTTCCTGAACTTTTACTGTAGCCTTTGGCTCCTGTCCTCCCTCATGGAAGTTCCTCCCTGGACTTCCAACCTAGGGGCTCTCGTGCATTTTCAGTACTGCCTTCTTGCAGTATGTATATGTGTGTGTGTATGTGTGTGTGTGTGCGCGCGCGCGTGTGTGTGTGTGTGTATTTTTTTTTTTTTTAAATGATCTTTTCCTAAACTCATCTAGACTATTTAATTTGTGGCAGGAATCCCAAAGTATATTCTCCCCAGAGAAGGAGTGAGATTTGCCTGGCATCAATTTAAGGGCATAATTACTGGAGCAAATTGCACGGGATATTTTCTTGTGCTAGCAACGCTGGCCACCACGGAGTGGGTGCCTGGGGGGGCGTCTGGCCTCCCAGTCTGAGGAAGCTGGGCAGGTGGTATTTTCCCCTTTCCACTTTGCTTCCTCATTTGCTTTGCCATTTACCCAAACTGTCCCCATTTTAAGAGCTGTCCTTATTGATGGAGAGCAAAGCTCTGCCACCGTGGGAGTGTTTCATAAAATGATTGCGAGATGGAACTGCTCACGTTCACTCTCCTGCCCAGGCCCCTTCAGCAAGAACTTCTCTAACATTTTATATTTGAGTTGTTTTCTGTCAGAGACAAGGGTAAGTTAGGTCAGGAGTAAACAAGTCTAACAGTTGGAGATTTTTATTCTTGGAAGTACCAGGCCTTTTGTTCCAACCCCAGCCCTTGTTCACGTGAGTGATAACCAGGGGAGAAGAGCATGACCTGCCCCCTTTACTGGCAGAAGGGAAGCTGCTCAGCTCTTTCTTGCAGCATTTCTGCGAGCATGAGAACAACCCCAGAGCCGATGAAGAAGAGTGTTCTGTCTTGAAATGATACTCCTGCCTGCTTATCCTCCCTGCCACCCACTCCTGAGAGTCCCCTTTTCGCTGGCGTGGGCTAGTTGGTAGCAGAATGGCTGCCTCCGTGTGATGAACTTGAGCGTTCTGTGGGGAGGAGGTCCAGGTTCCCTCACATGCCTGCTTCCTTGCCCATTTGCACAGGCTTGGCAGATGGTCAGCATATTTCTCATCCACGATTCCTTTTTATGTAGCACTGGGTGTAACAATTTAAGTAAATAATTAGGATTCTGACCCTACTATGTCCTGTGCTTTCACCAAAGTCGCTCAAAGTTCTAAGCATACTTTGACGTCAAATATAGGTTTGAAATATGGTTTGAAATTAGGTGGGCCATTTGCTCACCACTGAATCAGATGGGAAGAGGAGTCAGTTGTGGAACAAACAGAATTCTTTGATGGAAGGTTGACTGCCTGTCAGCTGCACATTTGATTATTGGTAGCCTGACCTCAAAGAAAAGCCACCGTTCTAACAGGCTTGGGTTAAGGGCTAATGATCAAGACTGATAGTGCCTTGTAGGTGGCCAAGGTATTGAAGTGACCCCTTCTGCTTGGGACCTGGTTGGAGCACGTGTATTGTTTGAGGTGATGAAGTGTAGGCACATCACCATAGTCAGAATAAGGAGAGCTGGGTTCCAGTTCCAGCATTCTCACAGCCAGCTGAGGGACCTTGGGTGAGTTTATTAACTTTTCTGAACTCTGTTTCAGCATCTGACTAAGATGGTCTTTAAGACTAGAGGGTGTCTAGGTAGCCACTAAGACTAGAGGGTGTCCAGCCAGCTCTAAAAACTTTACGTACATCTTAACACTGGTTTTATCGGCCAGGTCTCATGGCTGTGAACGTTTGTACTCATTTAAGTCAGACCTTTGCATTCACCATAGGTTTAAGTGGGCTTCTCAAGAATAGAAACTGTCTCATTCATCCTTATATCCCCTCAGTCTAGAATGGTGCCTGACACACACAAGTCTTTTCAGTTGATATTGGTTGTATTAATTAAGGAAAGAGGGGAGAGGCAAGTTGATAAAATGAAAGACAATCTCAGACAGTTTGGTGGAATTAGAAATTACAAGTTCTAAATCAAAATAAAGGAGAGGTTGGTGAAATAAAAATGAGAAAATTAGCTGCATTTTCCCCTCAGCTATTATTGCTAAAGCAAACTCCCTTTTGTCCATAATTGGTAGGGAATTAGGTAATGCACATCCCATGCTTAATGCAGTGCCTGACACGTAGTAAGCACTCAATAAAATGTTAGCTATTAGGAGCAGAAGGAAGAAGAAAGGTCTTCTAGTTAACTGAGGGGTGTCACGCTAGGTGGATCATCACTTGATAGACTTGAAATTTGAGAGCATATATACTCACCACCAAATTTTAGTGAACTCAATATTTACTAATGTAAATTAAATTCTACTTTGACTCATAAGATGTTTTAGGATCCTTCCACTGGTTGATGTCAGCCCATGGAATGTCAGTTCTCTGGACACCAGGGTGTGTGTGTAGAAGATGAAAGAGGTTAAGCTGAACCCTGTCAAGGCCCTCCTTGACCCCACATGTTGTGTGGGTGTTGCCTTTTGAGTCCGAAGTATGAAGACGTTAACTTCTTTAGGGTTAGTTTTTCCTTAAATGAAGATGTACCAAAGAGACATCTAGTTATTAGATTCTTCCAGTTTGGCTGAAAAATAAATGGGAGTTTACCCTTGGAAGTGGTTTGCATGAGATTTCCAGGTACCAGGATACTCTCTGGTGCCCTGCACTGATCACGGAGAGCTGGCTGGATACCTGCCTGCAGCACGAGAGGCGATGATCCATCCGGTGCTCATGGTGTCGTCGTATACCTGGAGACCACTCCTTTCAGGTACCCAGCCAGTGCCTGGCTCAGGCACGTCCTGGGGCCTTGGTGCTCCCTTTACCATTTTTAGGCCATGCATCTCTTCTAGGCTGTGTGCCCTTTGGCACAAATGAGGCCCAGAGCAGAAGCAGTGCCAGTTACCCCAACTCACTGCGGTGACCCAGTGGCAGGTGTGGGGACAATTGGGTTTCTTGGTATTGGCAAGGAAATTGTGTTTTTAAAGCCACTAGCTCTTCCCTCCTCTTAGTCAGCAATTCCATTTCTAATGTAAAATCTTTCTGATCTGAGCTCTCACGGGGACTCACAAGGTTTCATATGGTGCCAGAGTGATAAATGGGAATAAAGAGAAACTCTTTCTAATAGGACCATATAGAAAACTGTGGAATGGATGCTCTGAAGTTAGCTAGCTCGATTGTGGTAATCATTTCACTATAAATATAGTGAAACACGCACACACACACGAGAAATAATCATATACCTCAAACTTATACAGTTGTATTTGTGAATTAGACCTCAATAATGCTGGGAGGGCTGGGAAGGCCCAAACTCAAGGAGGATTTGTTTACCTTCCTCAGAAGGGTCATCTGGTGATTGAGTGGCCCCTCCTCCTAGAGCAAGCCGCTTCCTAATTGTTGTCATCCTTTGTCATGTCCCCTTGGGGCCACTCAGAGGCCAGGCCAGTCCTACCCAGATTATAGAAAACCTTGTGAGTCCTTTTAATGAAAGGGGGTAGTTTGGTGCAGAACAGGGAAATCTGCTTGGATGCAAAGACAGTATTCTCTATGCAGGGAAATGCATTTATTTCTACATAAAGAAGGAGCCCTTGAAAACCTATTAGGCTTGGAATTTTCAACAATTTATACATAAACTCCTTAAGTATTGCCTTACATACTGACATATTAATAGTTATGCTGATGCTTAGGAACTACATATTATTTAGAAAATAGTTGAAAAGGGATAATACACAAAAGCAAGGTTTCATCGTCCCCGATAGAAAGCAAGAACTAGATTTGCAGGAGTAATCTGACGGGCCCAGGTTACAGTGTTCTGTGTCTAAGTCTGAGCAACAGAGAAGACACAGGGAACAGTCATGCTGGTGGTTCCAGTTGAAAATAGTGAGGCCTCCTGTCCCCATGAGCATAGCAGTACCTGTTGGGTCACAAGTGCTGACTGATGTTTGTGGATCGGAGCAGGAATTCACTCCCCCATGTCTTTGGGACCAGGGACACTGAGAGGTGTGACAGCACAGGCTCCTCCCCCCTCGAGGCCAGCCTGAATTGAGCACCCAAGCAGGGCCCCTGGGACAGCCCAGGTACAGAGCTACTCTCCACTGTCACCTGGGTCCTCAGGCTGTCACCTTGTCTGCATCCTCTTGCCACACTAGATCTTGGAGATGCCCACCCCGCTGGAGACACCATTAGACAAAGAGAGAAATGAGGATGGCTAGTCCGTGACTTCCTAAGTCCAAAGCCAGACTTTGTCTTCAGCTATTTTGACGCGCAGCAGCATCAAAGGCGCAGTGTCCCCATACAGCAACCTTTTGTTGTAAATTATCTCGATGTGTGAGCCTTGCCTGTACCGCCCCCCCTCAAGACTCGCCCCTGCCTTTTCCTCTCCTGTGACCATCCCATCTTCACCGTGTGGGAAACTCAGCACTGATGCAGAAGGCTCTTGGTCGAGTCGAGTGCTGCTTCTGCCATCAGCTTCTCTGGGACACTTGAGCTGAGAGGAAGAGAAAAGACACCAGTCTAAGTTCATATCAGGCAAGAGTTACTGTCTCATGTTGAGGGGAGAGGAGGAGGGAGGGCTAGGAGTTCTTCCCCGGTGCCTGGGTGTGGCTTCTAAATGGTGCGTGCACTGAGGACTGTGACTGGAGCCCATGGGGTAGGCGTCTGGAGTCAGGACTCCCGGGCCCTGGGACACGAGGGCAGCAATAAGTTTCAATGACCAGGATCCTGTTCTTGTGATTTTTTCCCCCCACTTGGTGGCATTTCATGTATAAAACCAAAGTTTCATTTATTTTGACCCCCTCGCCCCATTTAAATAACCATCATGTCTTTCTAAGAGGCCCCAAACAAATAGGGTGATGGTGGGGAGAGGCCTCGTTCTGGCACTCCCTCCAGGCGGAGATGAGGCTGGCCTCGCAGACTGAACTCGGAAACAGACCACCGTCTCCTGACGCTCCTGTCTGAGTGGAAAAGACGCCTTTGTGGCCACTTGGTTCTGTACCTTTGTTTTCAAAATGAGGAACTCGAGGCCCAGAGAGGTCAAGGACCATCAGTGGCACTCACGTCTCTGGTTTCCCAGCTGGGACTTTTTGTCTCCCCTCCCCCCTCCCCGTGTGCCCCCCTCCCTGTTGTTTAGCATTTTGTATAGTCTTGCCTTCCTGACTGCTGCCTCCCCCTTTCTGTAAACATTACTATGAAGTGTATTTGCTTTGCTTTTCAGCCTCGTCGGCCCCCTGCGTGTCCAAAATAGCCGACTAGAATTCATGAGAATGTTATGTCTTCAGACGTTTATAATCAGAAAGGATCCCTTATGGTTTTTTATAATAAAACGACTTAGATGTCGGTATTTTGTGTTGGAAAGGCAAGCCAAGTTCACGATGCAGCAATTACAATGCAGTGTATTATGTATAATTTGTAGCCTGCCCCAGGAGCGATGGTGAACCGTGAAACTCTGTCCTGGCCCTACAGCATAATTAGCCAGGATCAAACGCTGCACAGGGAGAAGCACAATAGTTGTCATCTGAGGTAAATAAAAGTAAGGAAAAGTTCTGATAAAAGTGGAACACCCCAAATTACATAAAGAGCAGCCCCTATATCAGGCTACAAATATGTCAAGAGTCTTCATTGCTAATTGAAGAAACCATTTGAGGTTTAGCAGCTCATAAATTCGCACTGGGAATTGCCCTATTGTTCTGAGGTTCTCAGTCTTGTCTTTGAAATGTAACAGTGGTACTTTTATATTGCATTCCTCCAATAGCACCAATGTAAACATGAAGAGTTTGCATTTTAACATAAATTTGAACAGCGTGGTTTTAAAAGACTTTGCCACATCAAAGAAAGGCTGTTTGGGCATGTTTTATAAAATCTTTTCTCTGTAAGAGTATTTAAAGCTACAAATGACTCATACAAGTTATGTTCCATTTAGGTCAGTCATGTTGGTATGGTGTCCTCACTGGAGCTTTTACTGCCCTTATTTTTTCTACCCTAAGATAATCATCTGAAAACAGGTCTAGGCCTTTTGCCAAGTCGGTTGCCCTTAATCTACTGTCTTCAGATCCATAGAAACAAATTGCAGAACACTGTTCTTCTTGGTCTAAACAGCAACAAATTTTGCAGCTTTCCATGGTCATCTTTTTCTTTTTTTTTTAAATTCAAATGTTCACTGCATCAATTTGCAAACTGTTCTTTCTTCCTGTACCGATTATACTTAAACCCTCATAGCCTCCCATTGAAAAAAAATCACTGATTTTTTTGCCGCGCCGCTAGTTAGAGTGAAGAAAGATCGGGTGGCAAAAGGAGAGATGTGAGCGCTGGTTTCCGAAGCAACATGGTGGAGTATAAAGGAAGCTGGGCTTGCATCTGACCCTGGGCGTCTGGGCCGTGTGCTGGCTGTGAGGGCTCAGGAAACCGCCCATCTACCTTGAGCCTCAGTCTTTGCAGGGTAAAATGAGGGCAGTACTTCGTGCTGTACACCTCCCTCCCTTCCTTCCGTTCCTGCATTCGTTCATTCATCCCTGGGGATAGAATCTGAACACAAACCCTCACTGTTCTTGCCCCTGGGGAGCTCACAACCTAATGAGGATGCATTATTGACATAATCAGATTGGTAAATAATGACTAACTGTGCCATCGTAGGCTTTGAGGAAAGGGGATCCTGTGAGAGCTCGGGGCAAAGGACCCTCATTGGGGGTGACAGGGGACACTGTCACTTTCCTGGGGAGCCAAAGGAGATAGAGTGGAGGAGAGGCAGGCTGGGGCGAGGGGAGGGGAGGGTGGGGTGCCATGGGGCTAGAGAGGTGCTGGCAGCCACACCCCACAGGGCTTATTGAGCAGTATATGATTTGGGGGTTTTGTTCTAAGATAAGAGGAAACCTTTGGAGGGTTTTAGGTGCAGGGTAAAGTTGATGAGACACATGGTTTTGAAAAGCTCTCCCAACTACTGTGTGGGGGATGGCTGGTGGGAAGACCCGAGCAAGTGTGGGGAAATGGTTCAAGCAGACACTGGTCTAGGATCATGAAAGGTGGCTCAGACAGAGTAGGTGACAGGGAGAGAGATGGACAAATTCAGGGTACATTCCGGTTAAAATGACAGGTTTTGGTGATGGATTGAATTTGGGGTCAGGATTTGAGGAAGAGGAAGGTGTCAAGGATGACTCTAGAGTCTTGGCATGGGACTAACTGGATGGATAGTGGGGACATTCCAGAGATGGGGCAGCCTGGAAAGGGGACTATAACTGTAACAAGCGGCATCACTTACCCTTCATTGCTTTGGGCCAGGAGCTCACATCCGTTAATTTGGTCCTCAGAACACACCTGTGAGGTAGATTTCTACATTGCAACGGTGAGAAAATTGAGGGTCAGTGAGTAGAGTAACTTGTCCAGGGGCACAGAATGTGGGCTAGAGCCAGTATTTAAATTCAGCCCTGCCTGGTCCAAAACCTATTCCATTCCCTTCTGCTGTTTTCCACCAGAGCCAGGTAGCAGAAGGGCAGCTTCGTAAAACACTGGTGTCAGTGCAGATTTGGCAAGCGAAGTTTGGTTTAAGCCGAATGAAGTGACTACAAGGTTAAACAAGGAAGTCACATGATATGAATAGAATGCCAAGAGATGTGAGGTCTGATTCTGCCCCTCTTAGCTCTTAGGAAAACCATTTACCCTCTCTGGGCTCACGTTTCCCATCTTGGAACTGAGCCGTAGGTTGGGTGCCACCATCCTCAGGGCTCCCCTCTGCTCCGAAGATCCATGATTTTTAGATGCCCTGGGTCCATCTCACCCAGAATTTCCTTTCCACACTTGATCGAATTTTTAGAGCCTCTTTCTTAAAACTACAGATAGTCCTTTTACTACTAGCTTTTTATCTGGTCAAAGCACACGTTTACATATTTCCAAAGAAATTCAGAGAGCAACATATTTTTCCTCCTTTATCTAAATCTTCTGTTATCCAAGGTGAACCTAATTCTAGATTTCTAACTTGTAATTTAAAGTTTAAAAAAATTTAGTTCTAGTGTTTCCTTTTCTTTCATGAAATGTTTTATTTTACTAGACATTATTAACATACATGTAGGAATAACTCATTTTTGTTGTTGAATCTCTCTCCATAGTATAGACCATTTTCAGATAATTTCTGAGCTTAATTCTAGTTCAGCTTGAAGCACTTAGAGGCAAGCTATTGCAAGGGTGTGAAAAAAACCAGTCTGAGAAGCCCCTGGGTCTTCCAGAGGCTGGAGGGCTTGTCTGTAAGAGACGTTATGTTTCAGTCACAGGTTAGCTTCTTGCCTCTTTAGATTAACACACACGCACATGTAAGCACACACATGCATGTACGTGCACACATATTAACTCTCTTTCTCTGATGGGGTGCAAGGTCAGGATTTAGGACAGGGAGGTTAAGTTAATCAAATCTAAAAGAACACACAAAAAGTGGTAATTAGGCTCAAGGTTAGGTTTATACCATCAAACCTGGAAACAAACGTGTTTTAACAACAAGTTTTAAAATGACTGTCATGCTTCTGGGATAGTTTATCACGTTGTGGAAACTGACTTCCCAGCCAACACAGTTCTAGGCTACCTCTGACCCACATGGGAATTTCTCAACTCTGACGCACAAAGAGCAAGGCTCTTGCTTGTTTGTGTATTTCTCCAGATGGCTTCTCACTGCCACTTATCTCACGGAGCTTATCCGCTCTGGAAGGATACATGGTTGTGTCGCCCTCGCCTTCCAAGTTATCTAGGCCTTTGTGGAGGAGCCTACCCTGGTTTCCTAAATCACAAGCTGCTACCACTCAAAACACACGGATGACATATTTTTGATAAGTGTGTCATTCGTCTTCCACTTATTTTCAACCTCCTTCCTCCCTGTATTTTTTTGTTTTGCTTTGTTTTGTTTCGTTTTGCCCAGCAAGCACGTATCTGGCCACAGGCCTCCTGTTGCTTCACTTTCTTGTGGTGGGGTCGGCCTGGGTGGTTCTCCCATGATGCCCTCAGCCCTGCCCCTGGACTTGGGCACCTTCGATACTAGCTTTGACTCACTCTAATTGCAGATTTTTCTCAGAGTTGTTTGTCTTCCTCCAGTTCCACCTGCAAGAGACGGATGCCAAGTGGCTTTCAGCTTGAATAAGGGCTTTGAATCACCATGTTCTCCTAGGTCACTAAGAATCTCAGGGACAGTTTCCTAGGTCAGGGATTATTTTTATGATTATGCATTGATATCAATATTTCTAGACATGTAGTTATGCCCTAATCAGGCTTATGGTATTTGAAAAGTAAAGAGAATATGAATTTTTAAAGCCTTTAAGACAGCATTCAGCATGGATGGATGTAATACATCTCATATCTCAGCCTCTTTTTAGCTGCTGAATGTCTTCTAATGCTGCGGCGTTTAACTCCTAGGCTGTGGACCGATAATGGTCCATGGCCTGTTAGGAACTGGGCCACACAGCAGGAGGTGAGCAAGTGAAGCTTCATCTGTATTTATAGCCGCTCCCCATCACTGCCTGAGCTCCACCTCCTGTCAGATCAGCAGTGGCATTAGATTCTCATAGGAGCACGAACACTACTATAAAGTGTGGACGCAAGGAATCTAGGTTGCGCGCTCCTTATGAGAATCTACTGCCTGATGATCTGAGGTGGAGCTGAGGTGCTGATGCTAGCGCTGGGGAGCGGCTGCAAACACAGATCATCATTAGCAGAGAGGTTTGACTGCACAATAAATGTAATGCGCTTGAATCATCCCAAACCCTCCTCCAATTATTCCCCCTGGTCTGTGGAAAAACTGTCTCCCATGAAACCAGTCCCTGGTGCCAAGGAGATTGGGGACTGCTGCTCTAATGTATCTGGAACCTCAAAGCCCAGGCAAGCTTCATGCATTTCATAGAGGAGACAAACAAACTGAATTGTGTTCCGAAGGCTTTGAGTTTGTAGCCTCCCTTCACCTGTTCTCTTGTGTCTCGGGATTTGGGAGATGTTCAGGGGCTGAGGCTATAAACTGAGATTCCTGGACCTTGAGGTTCCTTGCTGAAGTTGTCCAGTGTGGCCAGGACTTGGCCACTTGGGGGTGGTTGCTCTCAGAAGTTGTCAACTCTTCGTCCCTTTCTTTCCCCTTCTTCCTATTATATTAATAGATTTCTAGGGATGATGTTTACTTGTCCTTTTTTTTATGTGCAAAGGTTAAAAAGTGTTTTAAGAAGATTGAGGTTTTTGAGGGAAATATTGGCTAATTTCAAATGGCCTTGGATTTCAAAAGTCAATGAAAACATTACCTTGATTCTTTGCTTAAAGAGCTGGAAATTGGGCCAATTTTGGTTTGAAACTCAAGTGGAAGGGAGTGAGAAAAAAATAAAACAAGTCTAAATGTCATGAGAAATACTTCTTGATACCTTTATCTGAACAGGGCATTTGAGAGCCTGGGCAAAAAACTATGGTTTTGAGGATTTTGTCATTTGTAACTGGAGGACCTGTCTCTGCACGTGTAAGAGGGTGGACTATGCAACTGGCATTGTGAATCTTGGAGGGAGGGAGCGGCTGTCCCAGGCAGGAATCCACCACTTAGCACATAGCCTTATCCACCAGGAAGCACATCTGTTCACCCCTCAGATCGCTGGGGGCCTTGCCCAGCAGCTGCAACAGCCAGAACCTGCTGAACTACCACTCGCCAAGCTGCCAACTTCACAGATGCTGTCTTAGTCAGTTTGGGCTGCCTTGACAAAATGCTGCCATAGACTGGATGGTTTAAACAACAGAAATTTATTCCTTACAGTTCTGGAGGCTGGAAGTGCCAGGTGCTAGCATGATCGAGTTCTGGTAGGGTCCCTCTTCCTGGACTACAGACAGCTGCCTTCTCGCTGTGTCCTCAACGTGGCAGAGAGAGCAAGCTCCGGTCTCTTCATCCCCTTATAAGGGGCACCAATCCCATTACGGGGGGGGTCCACCCTCATGACCTCGTCTGAACCTAATTACTTTGCAGAAGCCCTACCTCCAAATACCATCAAATTGGGGATTAGGACCTCACCATATAGGTTTGGGGGGAACACAAACATTCAGTCCATGGCAGATGCCCTTATGGCCTCTCTGGGCCTGGGCAGACCAGGCGGGACTGCAGCGGCACACTTCCTGTGGTCATAGGCTAAGGACTTAGAAATATTCTCTCAGAAGGAACCACAAAGGTGCTGGAGGCCCTTGCAGCTTTCTAGGACTTACAGAATACTCTGTTTGTAAGTCCTGGTCTTGCACATTAGCCCAGGGCCAGGCCAGAGAAACCTTCGAAGCAAATCAAGTTCTGAGTGTCCTTAGACTATCCACATTCTGGACCAGGGCATCAGACACAGTCAGAAGGAGAGCTCAATGGTCCTTCTCTGTCTCACTTCCACCTTCTGATTTTCTGCTGGGGTGGTGCAAAGAGAAGGACAGAAGCAAAGAGAAGGATGGAGTGTGAGTATAAGTGGGGGTTTGAGTGAGATGTGAATCAGTAAACAGAACCGCTCTGGTTAGGCTTAAAATAAATCATTTTTAGTATTATTGTATCCAGGATTGATTATCTTATTAGCACAGATTGTATCTGTTCATCTCTCCTAATTTGGAGTTAGGGTGGTAAGGAGGCTCCAGATCATTCCGATAACGCAGTCAATAGCACGAGGCAGTGTGCACAATAGCAGAGTAATTGTGGGATTTGGAACTGGTTATACTATCTGCGTTCATATCCATATCTACATCTCTCCCGCTCCCAATGCCCTGTCAGTCTCCTCTCCTCTGGAAGAATTCTGATATGACATAGAAACCGCTAGATGCTGGCAAATAATCCGTGAGTTTCAGGCCATCTAGACAATAAACAGCTCCATATTATTCAGTGCAGCAGCTTCTGTAGAGCCCATCTGTTTCAAAATAACCCTAATTCTGCTTACAATGCGGAATGCTTTGTTGACTGGAATTTGTCCTAGTTTTCTTCAGCAGATTCAGTGTCACAGGCCTCTGGTTCCACCTGCTGGCAAATGTAAATACTGGAAAGAAACCCAGGGTGCGTATTTTCAGTTGAAAGAACATCTGAGCTGTAGCTCCGCGGTTCTCAAAGGCTAATGTACAGCAGAATTACCTGGGAGCTCATTAAAAATACCGTGGCCTGGGCTCCATGGCAAGCCCCCTAATCAGTAACTATTTCTTAAACAACCCTCCTGGCGATTCACACGCTCACACCAATGTTAGAAAACTGCTTCACCTGGAATTCAGCGGTCC
>NW_012142745.1:8823598-8825682 GCF_000956105.1 Propithecus coquereli
AATTTAAAGTTTAAAAAAATTTAGTTCTAGTGTTTCCTTTTCTTTCATGAAATGTTTTATTTTACTAGACATTATTAACATACATGTAGGAATAACTCATTTTTGTTGTTGAATCTCTCTCCATAGTATAGACCATTTTCAGATAATTTCTGAGCTTAATTCTAGTTCAGCTTGAAGCACTTAGAGGCAAGCTATTGCAAGGGTGTGAAAAAAACCAGTCTGAGAAGCCCCTGGGTCTTCCAGAGGCTGGAGGGCTTGTCTGTAAGAGACGTTATGTTTCAGTCACAGGGTAGCTTCTTGCCTCTTTAGATTAACACACACGCACATGTAAGCACACACATGCATGTACGTGCACACATATAAACTCTCTTTCTCTGATGGGGTGCAAGGTCAGGATTTAGGACAGGGAGGTTAAGTTAATCAAATCTAAAAGAACACACAAAAAGTGGTAATTAGGCTCAAGGTTAGGTTTATACCATCAAACCTGGAAACAAACGTGTTTTAACAACAAGTTTTAAAATGACTGTCATGCTTCTGGGATAGTTTATCACGTTGTGGAAACTGACCTCCCAGCCAACACAGTTCTAGGCTACCTCTGACCCACATGGGAATTTCTCAACTCTGACGCGCAAAGAGCAAGGCTCTTGCTTGTTTGTGTATTTCTCCAGATGGCTTCTCACTGCCACTTATCTCACGGAGCTTATCCGCTCTGGAAGGATACATGGTTGTGTCGCCCTCGCCTTCCAAGTTATCTAGGCCTTTGTGGAGGAGCCTACCCTGGTTTCCTAAATCACAAGCTGCTACCACTCAAAACACACGGATGACATATTTTTGATAAGTGTGTCATTCGTCTTCCACTTATTTTCAACCTCCTTCCTCCCTGTATTTTTTTGTTTTGCTTTGTTTTGTTTCGTTTTGCCCAGCAAGCACGTATCTGGCCACAGGCCTCCTGTTGCTTCACTTTCTTGTGGTGGGGTCGGCCTGGGTGGTTCTCCCATGATGCCCTCAGCCCTGCCCCTGGACTTGGGCACCTTCGATACTAGCTTTGACTCACTCTAATTGCAGATTTTTCTCAGAGTTGTTTGTCTTCCTCCAGTTCCACCTGCAAGAGAGGGATGCCAAGTGGCTTTCAGCTTGAATAAGGGCTTTGAATCACCATGTTCTCCTAGGTCACTAAGAATCTCAGGGACAGTTTCCTAGGTCAGGGATTATTTTTATGATTATGCATTGATATCAATATTTCTAGACATGTAGTTATGCCCTAATCAGGCTTATGGTATTTGAAAAGTAAAGAGAATATGAATTTTTAAAGCCTTTAAGACAGCATTCAGCATGGATGGATGTAATACATCTCATATCTCAGCCTCTTTTTAGCTGCTGAATGTCTTCTAATGCTGCGGCGTTTAACTCCTAGGCTGTGGACCGATAATGGTCCATGGCCTGTTAGGAACTGGGCCACACAGCAGGAGGTGAGCAAGTGAAGCTTCATCTGTATTTATAGCTGCTCCCCATCACTGCCTGAGCTCCACCTCCTGTCAGATCAGCAGTGGCATTAGATTCTCATAGGAGCACGAACACTACTATAAAGTGTGGACGCAAGGGATCTAGGTTGCGCGCTCCTTATGAGAATCTACTGCCTGATGATCTGAGGTGGAGCTGAGGTGCTGATGCTAGCGCTGGGGAGTGGCTGCAAACACAGATCATCATTAGCAGAGAGGTTTGACTGCACAATAAATGTAATGCGCTTGAATCATCCCAAACCCTCCTCCAATTATTCCCCCTGGTCTGTGGAAAAACTGTCTCCCATGAAACCAGTCCCTGGTGCCAAGGAGGTTGGGGACTGCTGCTCTAATGTATCTGGAACCTCAAAGCCCAGGCAAGCTTCATGCATTTCATAGAGGAGACAAATAAACTGAATTGTGTTCCGAAGGCTTTGAGTTTGTAGCCTCCCTTCACCTGTTCTCTTGTGTCTCGGGATTTGGGAGATGTTCAGGGGCTGAGGCTATAAACTGAGATTCCTGGACCTTGAGGTTCCTTGCTGAAGTTGTCCAGTGTGGCCAGGACTTGGCCACTTGGGGGTGGTT
>NW_012142745.1:8826957-8854024 GCF_000956105.1 Propithecus coquereli
AGTCAGAAGGAGAGCTCAATGGTCCTTCTCTGTCTCACTCCCACCTTCTGATTTTCTGCTGGGGTGGTGCAAAGAGAAGGACAGAAGCAAAGAGAAGGATGGGGTGTGAGTATAAGTGGGGGTTTGAGTGAGATGTGAATCAGTAAACAGAACCGCTCTGGTTAGGCTTAAAATAAATCATTTTTAGTATTATTGTATCCAGGATTGATTATCTTATTAGCACAGATTGTATCTGTTCATCTCTCCTAATTTGGAGTTAGGGTGGTAAGGAGGCTCCAGATCATTCCGATAACGCAGTCAATAGCACGAGGCAGTGTGCACAATAGCAGAGTAATTGTGGGATTTGGAACTGGTTATACTATCTACGTTCATATCCATATCTACATCTCTCCCGCTCCCAATGCCCTGTCAGTCTCCTCTCCTCTGGAAGAATTCTGATATGACATAGAAACCGCTAGATGCTGGCAAATAATCCGTGAGTTTCAGGCCATCTAGACAATAAACAGCTCCATATTATTCAGTGCAGCAGCTTCTGTAGAGCCCATCTGTTTCAAAATAACCCTAATTCTGCTTACAATGCGGAATGCTTTGTTGACTGGAATTTGTCCTAGTTTTCTTCAGCAGATTCAGTGTCACAGGCCTCTGGTTCCACCTGCTGGCAAATGTAAATACTGGAAAGAAACCCAGGGTGCGTATTTTCAGTTGAAAGAACATCTGAGCTGTAGCTCCGCGGTTCTCAAAGGCTAATGTACAGCAGAATTACCTGGGAGCTCATTAAAAATACCGTGGCCTGGGCTCCATGGCAAGCCCCCTAATCAGTAACTATTTCTTAAACAACCCTCCTGGCGATTCACACGCTCACACCAATGTTAGAAAACTGCTTCACCTGGAATTCAGCGGTCCGGAACCCAGTGAAGGTTAGGGATCGTTCTACCCCACCGTGTCCTGCTCATCCCCAAACAGGGGATGACAAAGTGACAAAGCCTGCTTGAGATGCCCGCCTTCACCTCTTCCAGTGTATCCAGGAAGCTCTTAGTGGCAAAGGTCAAAGCTATATTTTCTTGGAACTCATTTAAAAAATGGAGAAACCTGGCAAAACCACTGCTTAGCGAAGTGCTCAGGGTTAGCATCACCAGCGGCAAGTTATGTTGATGGCACGTACCCCCGATATGTGAGGGAAAGGGCACTGCTCTGTGGTTTTCTCCACCAAACCCATAACCCAGTCAGATCATGGGGACAAACAGCAGACAAGCCAAGTGGAGAGACATTCCACGGGGTATCGGCCAGTACTACTCAAGGCTCTCAAGGTTATGGGAGACAAGAAAGGACCACAGACCAAAAGAGACTAAGGAGACATAAGAACCACAGGTACTGTGGTCTCCTGGGTTGGATCCTGGAATAGAAAAAGGAAGTTATTAGAAAAACTGGTGAAACTCAAATGAAGTCTGGAATTTAGCTCATAGTAATGTGTCAATGTTAGTTTCTTAGCTTTGACAAATGTACTATGATAATGTAAGATGTTAACATTAAGGGAATTGGATTTTCTGTATTATCTTTGCAACTTTTATGCAAATCTAAAATTAGTCCAAAATAAAAAGGCCATTAAAACTAATTTAAACCTTAGGGTGGGCAATGGCACTGAATGAGACCAAATGAGTCGGAGACATGGCCAGGGAGCACAGCATGGCCGTTCTCTGCCGAGCCGCCGGAAGTCACGGGCAGGCTAGCAGGTGGGGCAGGCCACATCCTCCAGAGCAGCTGCCCAGGCCGCTGGCAGCATGCGAGGCAGGTTGCTGCTATGGCACCACTGTACTCTCCCGTCTGTAGACCTGATGTCTTGCCGGGAACTAGGCAGTCATGGGCTCTTGAACCTCCCCGTGGAAGTGTCGGATGTCCAGCCCCCGTGGTGTGCAGATAAGGAGCCCGAGGCCCAGGGAGGAGGAGCGACTTGTGCAAGGTCTTGGTGGAGCCAGGATGTGAGCACACATCTTGTGAAGTGAATTCTCTTCCCATAGCATGTGTCAGTGACTTAGCACATCATCTGCAAACAGAGTCACCTGGGTGCTCCTTAAAATGCAGCTTCCTTGGCTCCAACCACCACTTCCTGCGTAAGAATCTCTGGTGGTGGGATCCAGTAATCTGCATTTTTAACAAGCTCTCCACTTTTATGCACAGTTAAGGCTGAGAAGCACTGCAGCAAATTGGGCAACTGTCCAGTTCGTAGTATCTGCATGACTGGCTGTGCCCAGACCACTTGCAGTTGAGCTGTTGAAGAGCTGGGTCCCCAGCTCATGCCCACCTTCATCGGCCAGTTGGCCGCTATTTGATGGAGGCTACTGTGCACAGGGCCAGAGCTGCTAAAGGCCAGAAAGGGGAGAATTCAGCCCCAGCCATTCTTTTAAGACGAAAGTCACAGCAGGTGGGAAACAAGGCCAGGAACCAGTGTATTTCAGGACGAGGCAATATTTTTTATACTTTGAGCTCAGTTTATTATAGTTTAAATACTCTCTCCCTCACTACCCTTTCTCTTATATATAATAAAATTAACAGTTACTCAAGCACAACCTCAGGATCAAGAAGAAGAGGTTGGGAATGAGACTCATCAAAGCTCTGAGGCCGCTAGAAGTTCCTCCCTGCCAGTCCTTCCCCATCATGCCCCACCTTGACATCTTCAGGAAAGCCAGGCTATGAAGAGCCAGCATCTCCTCCACCCCTGAGACAAAGGACAAAAGGGAATAAGGGCCCAGGTCCCAGGTGCCTGAGAAGTCTGGACAGGCAGCAGTTTGGACCTGGAGAATCCTTTAAGGCCTGAAGATCCCTGTAGCATTTTCCAGACTCCTGTATATTTGTCTTTGGTCAAAGTTCCCTGCCCCCCACAAATGACTTCCTTATTCTACCTTCAGTTTTCTTTTCTCTATTGTAAAATATGTTCTCAAATCTGTGCCTCAAGACAGGACCCGTGTCCAGTTTCTCTCCGTCATCCCAGCCGGGTACTGAGTGTGCTCATGTATTAGGCAATGAGAACACAGAAGTGAGAGACCCAACCTCTGTCCTCAAGGAGCCCGTGTCTAGTTTTCCAAGAGTTTCTGTATATTTATCCAGTGAATGTCTCTAGATGATTTTGGATTAAAAAAAAATACCCAAACTATATGAGCAGGAAAGGATTTTCTTGGAGATAGTCAAACCTCTCTTCGGCCTCCAGAGTCAGCTGATACGATTGGATAAACTCAGGTGCCTCCAGATAGCTCACCAAAGACATTCTGGTTTAGATCAAGGAAAATTTGAAATACACTAAAGCATCATTAAAAGTATATAAAAAGTCTTTGAAAATCATTCTCATTAAAATCCCTCTGGATAAAGTGGTAAGGTGGTAACAAAATTTTGAAAGGATTTAAAGACAGATTGATTTAAAAAAATAGAAAAGTCTTTTTGCATTAAAATCTATACCCATTTGTTTAGAAAAAAAAGTTTCAAGTTACAGTGATTCCTAATGAGAGATGGACACTATTCCTAAGCTGCTGCTTCCTTCCTTGGTAGAAAGAGCATAGAGAACTATTTCTATAAGAAGTTATAAACTCTTTTGTGTTTAAAAAAAAAAAATACTTGGTAGTTAGCTAGCAAGGCTGACTTTTGCAGCTGGGGCCTATCTATTGCTAACCTTACTCCTTGTCAAAGTAGATCCTAATTCTAGATACATTCAGTTATCCAAAATAAAATCTTAATATTTGCAGTGAGCCTTCTTTAAGGCAGAAGGTAAATTATTTCTGCTGTGTTTGAAACAGACAAGTGTCTCCAAGTCACAGTTAGGCCATAATATTCTTCAGTTGACAGATCCTGGCGTAGGATGGGGGTTAAGGAAGATCACTAACTCCCCTCCAGACTGAAGCAGAGCAGAAAGGCATCTGGGTTGGGGTCTAGACTCAGCCGCTGACCGTGCGGCCTTGGCAGCTTACTGAAAACCTTTAAGCCTCAAGTCCTCATCTTTAAAAAAGACAAGGAAATTCTACTCGGATGGAGAAATAGGATAAAAGCCACATATAACAATATGGATGAATCTCACAAACATAATGTAAAATGAAGCCACTCACAGAGAGTGCATATTGTGTGAATCCGTTTGTGGACAAAAATGAGGAAAACCATTCTACACTGTCAGAAGTCAGGATAGAGGAGGGTACTCTTGGGTATTGGGGTAGTGACTGAGGGGGACCTGTGGGGACTTATGAGTGCAGGAAATATTCTAGATGTTGACCTGGATGTTGATCTCATATGCTCAGCATAAAAATTAATCAAATTATGCACTTCAAGGGGGAGGGGGTATGGTAAATAGGTGAGCATGTGGCACTTGTCTCAAAAACGTTCTTTGTCTCCCCTTGACCTTTTTTTTGTGGGGGGAAATTCTAGAGGTCAGACCATATGTCGTCTGTATTGCAAGAAACAGTGCCCCTGACACTGTGGACCCCTGATGTCAGCTCACTCAGATTGCTAACTGGATTATAGCCTGTCGATTTTAAGTCAGTTGTGTCCATTAAAGGTCTCCAAAGTTAACTGACTGGAGGGGGAGAAAAAAGTATAACAGGTAAAGTAGTGTTTCAGTTGATCTGCGTTTCAAAGCTTCTCACTTTGAGATTCCAAATATTGTTTGGGAATTAGGAAATCCCCACGGTTGCTGACTTGATTGGTTGAAGAGACAGAAATGTGAATGTTTTCTCTCTCAAGTTACATCTAAATGTTACCATGATGACCCTTCCCTTAGTATGAAAGTTATATAGTTCTAGGTGAATTTTTCAAACTATTTTTAAAGAGATAGATAAATAATATTATAATTAGTGGCTCAAAAAGTAAAGTGGTTACTGTCCTTAAGCACCTCCCCTTTTCAAAGACTGTCTTGATAAATTGTTAGACCTGGAGTTACTTCTAGGCCTTTTTGGTTCTTGTCAGTAAGTGACTTAGCAACCGTCCTTTCAGGAAGCATTTTAGAAGCTTTGCAATTCATGGAATTCTAATAAAGTAACATTCCTGAAAGACAGAATGTGGATGCCATGCTGCTGCCCTCATCTGACATTTGAAATCCCAGAGAACGCTGGTGATTTATTTAGAGGTTTCCTGGTTTAAAAAAAAAAAAAAAGGTGATTGCCTCTTTAGCTCTCTAATTTAAGGGAGAGATATTATGCCATCCTGCGACTTTACTTTAGTCTAATTTCACTGAATGGTACGGTGTGCTCATCAGATCCTGGGCAGGATCTGTGGATACCAGCAAATTAAACATCTCTATTTACAGGGATGGCAGACAGAAGGGCAAGTGGCCAGCAACTCATGGTGCTGTTTTTAGCAGTTCTTATCTGGATAAAATTGCTTCTCTCCCCTTAGATGTAAAATGCAGAGGTTACTGCATTATATTATACCTAAGGGTGGAAAACTGAAAAATTTTCCATCAAGAACTACAAATCAGTAAATCTTACAATCTTACTACTGGTGCTAAAATAGAGCTAAACCATCTTAAGCTGGGCAGTATTCCTGAGGCTCTCTGAAGCATGCTCACTGTTTCTTTGAGTAAAATTGAGGGCTGACCTGGTCCATTTACAGGAACACAGAGGCAAGGCTCATAAATGGTATTCTGTACCAAGTTCTTTGGAGCAGCACTGTTTCACCCAGGCCTGTAAATGTTCAGTGCATGATTTAACTAAGTGGAGAAAAGAAGGTCTTTGCTGGGCACTCCAGCTTTTCCAGTGAACCAAAGGCTCCTTGATGTTACAAAAGTGTGCTGACTAATTACCTGTCTTATATCTATTTCTTAGAAGGCAAATATTTAGTAACTAACAAATCTACATTTTGTATAAAGCACTACTAAATGGTCTGCAAACAGAATTGGGCTCTGTCTTTTAAGAAGTCACTGGTTTTGTCACTGTATTTTGTATACCTCTTATGCAGAGTTAGTTAATGATATGAACAAGTAGACATTTAACACGTGATTCTTGATGTTAGAGATTAAGAATGATAATATCCAGTGCACAACAGTAATTTACTGCACACATGGCACTCAGCTAAGCATTTTGTATACATCATCTCTTCTAATCCTCTCAACAGCCCAGCAAATGCACTACTCTTACAGATCTTACAGATAAAGAAACTAAGACTGAAAGAAGGTAACCTACTTGCTAAAGGATGTGTCGCTAAAAAGTGGAGGAGTCGGGATTTACTCCCAGGTTGTCAAACACTAGAGTCACGGAAGGGACCCTGGTGAGCCCTTTGTTCAGCACTTTCCCTCACAGGTGAGGCTCTGAACCAGCCAGAGCCTGCTGAAATGAACAGTCTTGTCTAGCATATCTCCACTGGTCCAGGTAGAGCCAAGAAGCCATCTGTGGATTCCTGCCAACACTTTTTCCATTAGACCCTTGGGGACATCTCCTACCACCCCACCAGGCTTGTTCAGATCCTCGTGCTTAACAAATGTAACTACATATGGGGAACATATTTATGGGGCACATATCCTATGTGCTTAACAAATGTAACTACATATGGGGAACATATTTATGGGGCACATATCCTATGTGCTTAACAAATGTAACTACATATGGGGAACGTGAGGATAAGACCTCATGAGAAATGCCTACAGGGGATCCTGGAGATTGCAGAGTAGACCACGTGACACAAGTGGGAGATACAGAAATAGTTTAACAAATAAATGTAAACGAAGGCCAGGAATTGGAAGACAGAGTTAGCTGAGACCGAGCGGACAGCCAGGAGGCCCCATTCCCTACGTGGCACTGACCCAAAATGCACACCCAGCAGGACAGTATGAGAGAGCAGCTAACTGACATCACATTTGTGATTCTCCTTGAAATATCAAGATTAATTTATATTTAGAACTTTCCCCAAAAATGAAATGAAGCAAGTTAGCTGTTCTTCAGACAGTAGGGTGACTTTGATGTTAGAATTACTGAGTTTGGAGGTTTTAAAATACCTATAACATCAGGCATCATTACAGTGGGAATTATTGTGGTTGTGGTTTTTGCATTGTTATACCCAAGGCCCTTTTGGTGTTTCTAGAAAGCTGAACCACTCTAGTAGCCAGGGGAATTTAAGGAGACCCATGTTGGAGCTTCAGAGTCACATCTTGGGTAACAGGAGAGTTCCGCAGAGTTGAGGCCTCAGACTGGGCCTTGTTATTTTTCAGTTTTCACGTAGCAGTGAGCTCCCCACGTACCCATGAAGAAAAGGGACGCCTTGGGTTTTGGTGGGAAGGTAGGGGATGGTGAGAGGAGTCATGCTCAACACTGTCAGTGTGTGACAAGGGATAGCAGCGTGGGGGAGTGGGAAGAGAGAAGATGCAGGTTCAAGTTTCACCCCTCTTCCTGTTAGCTTTGTGACCTTCAGTGTGTCCCTAACACTCCCTGGGCCTCAGTCTCCTCGTCCGTAAAATTGGGATGATTAATTGGGAGTAAAAGCTAAGTGATTGAAATAGGGCACCTTGAAAGGGCTCTATAAGTGAAAGAGTAATTACCGTTCCTCTCTCGACATGACTTTTCTACTTCGACATGTGGCATTTCTTCTGTTGGCTCAGCCCTGGTTCTCCTCGCATGCCCTGCAAATGGGTCCAAAAAGCGTGTGCTGGCTGTTCACACTGCGAGCTGGACCTCGGGAACCTTCACAGTCTGCTGCTTCTGATGCTCCAGGCATGGCCCTCATGGAAACATTAATCCTCAGGCCTTTTCTTTACAGAAAAGCTAAAGAAAACACCAGAGGACACTGTGAATCCCTGCGGGAGTCTGAGCACTCTTTCAGCTTCCTTGGGTTTGCGCCCGTGGCCCGGACTCAACGTGCCACGTCAAGCTGGCTCTGACTCTGCCCACAGCCAGTCCTGACGGAGTTCCCTGCCCATCTGCAGTGGGTGTCAACTCCTGGCCTGCGCTCATAAGTACAATTAAGAATCATCTTTTTAAAAGCAACTTGTTAAAGGCAAAGGAGGATTTGGATCTCATCATATAAAACAATTTTAAGCAATAAACGAGTGGTGCTTTGATTCATGAATTTGTCATTTTAAAGCATTTACCATTCTGAACTAAGAGAAATTCCTTTACATGTCACAAAAACCGTATCCAGTGAAGCTTTGAATCTTACAGTATTCATAAATTTTTATGGTGAAAGTCTTATAAACCTATAATATGTTTGAATATCCTCTTTAATGAAAGTTAATAAATTGACTTCTATTTCACTGTATCAGAAGGCCTTGAAATAGAGGTTTACACAGCAGAATTGGGGGTGGGGGTAGGCCTGCCGGTTCATTTTTGAAGCACCAGTTATGAGTAAACATTGGAGTTCCCATCACAGTAGGGAAGCAAAAACATAAAAAGGGGTTGCCTTTCGACTACCTTTTTAAATTTCTCTTTGTCTGACAACTCAAATTCCAGTTGTGGATTGAATAGACTGACTCTTAATTTCTCAATGCTTTCTCTAGCATCTTTTCATTATAATCGGAACAACTGTCATGTCAGTATAAACATAAATGAAAGCATCTTTGAAAAGGTGCTGCTCTTGGTGAATGAGCAAGAGGTATCAGCTGCTCCCTTCCTTTCCTTCCTGGCTCGAACCCGCCTTGCCCACCCACCCTTCCCACTTGGGCCAATGGCGCCAGAACATCTGGCCCCCTGAGTCAGTCATGTCACAACCTCGCGGGCAGTGTTGGGTGCCATTGTCTGGCTATAATGTATCCCTTCAGAAGTCATAAGGGGATGCTGTTGATTTAGGTCCATACATTTATTGAGTAGTTAGTGTGTTCAGTCCCGTATCAGGCACTGGGAGCAGGGAGAAGTATCAGAGATGGCCCCCTGCCATTTTAGCGCTTTTGTTCCTAGCAGGAGAAAGAAGAAGAGGTGTGCCCAGATGGCTAAGCTGTCTGGCAGGACATGGTGACTATTTAAAGAGGACAAGCAAACCGATGGTGCTAAAAGCTAAAGAAATTGAATTGGGAGGCCATCCTTCCACTGGGGGTGGGCACGCATTGGAAGAGTAAGACTTTCGGTTGATGTAGGTGATGGGAGAGGGCCTTTCAGGGCAAATTAACAGGGTTGGCAGAGCCATAGAAGTGAGAAGATACAGACTTTTTGGTCCACGTGCTTAAAAGTGAACATGCTATCTACCAGTGATGCTTCTGCCTTGTGGGGAATATTGAAATTCTTTCATTAGATTTCAGTGGCTGGTTCCTTGAGATCAAGGACTATATATTTTCTTCTTTTATTACTCCAGACGATGCCTGGGAGAATGTTTTTATGTAGTAGTTGAAATGCTTGTATCATCACACACTATATTTTTGATCTGTTTGCAGCCCCAAGAAACCCTTTTCAGTAACAATTTATACAGTCCTTCATATGACCTTTAAATATTAGGCCTGCGTTTTTGTCTGCCTGCCAGATATTGATCAGTATGACAGCTCCACTCTAGCTCTAGGGTCTGTCTGCCCCACGGGTGCCTGTGTGTTCCAGTCGGGCGCAATTCTGACTGTCAGGAGTGGTGCAGGAGGCAGCAGGTCAGAGGGAGGAAAGGGAGGACCCAAGGGCTGGTCAGGAGAAGCCAACCAGCATAGTTGGTCGGGAAGTTAGTAGAGGTGGTGACAAGTTATATCTGGGCACAAAAAGAAAACAAAACAAAACAGCCCTTGAGACATTATGTAAGTTTCAATGATGCAAATTATGGAACACAGTAGAAGAAAAAATAAAAGTGGGAGGATTGTCAAGAAGCTTCAAAATAAGGCAAATGAGGTGCATGGAATGAACCACTTAAAGTATTTACTTGATGTTGAAATTTAGTATTGACAGCTGAAGTTGAAATGTTTGTTGTATTTCTGTTTTGTGTTAAAATAAAGATGACATCAAAGCCACGGTTTTGTTCCCTTGGAATCCTAAGAAAAAGTGCCTTGATAAATGTCAGAACGATGGACAGACAGTGTTTGATTTGTCCTTTTGTTCTTCACTGCAGGAAATACCAGAAACAGCCCACCGCCCTACGGGTTTCGTCTCTCTCCAGAAGAAGAAATGAGGAGACAGCGGCTTCACAGATTCGATGGCCAGTGAGGTGGCACGGTGTCTGGGGAAGACGTGGTCCAGTCGTGTAATTATTGCCCATTTGGTTCCCCAGGCACATAGTTTGTTTTAAACAAAAGCAGAGTACACCGTTACCGTTCCAGACTGCTCACATCTGCCTCGAACACCATCCTGTGTCCCTGTGAGTCTAGATGCACAAGCCAGACGACTCGTTCTGGAGCGGGGTTTTCTGAAGGCAGCTCACAGCTTTCTGGGAGCAGCCCTTCCCCTGGCCTCCTCCTCTCTCCCAGACAGTTCACTTCCCCGACGTAGGGACGGGTTTCCACACTCTCTTCTCTCACCGCTGGCTCGGCAGTGCCTCTGCTTTGTTTTCCTTTTGAAGACCGTGACCTTCACCAGGAGGTTTATTTTTGTGTGTGTGTGTGTGTGTGTGTTCCAAGAAAACTTTATTTATGAGCACTGAAATTTGAATTTCATATAATTTTATATAATGTCATAAAACATTATTCTTCCTTTGATTCTTTCCCCCCCCCAACCATTTAAAAATGAAAATACCATTCTAAGCTCGTGGGTCATACAAAAACAAGTGGTAGGCCAGGTTTGGCCCACAAGCCATGTTTTGCTGACTCCTGGCTTAATTCAAATATGAATCTCTTCATGTGGATCAGGCTTTGAACTATTATCTGTCACCAGAATTTCCTTGTGAAAGAAAAATCTATTTCACCAGCCGGGAAGCTCAGTCCCACGTTCTGCCTGGAGTGCCTCATGTTTGACTTGGCAGGAGGTGAGGACCGTCCCCTCGTCCTCCTGGCATGTTGCCATGGTGGCTGTCCAGGAACAAGATGTGGCCACCCTGCAGTATGCTGTTCTGTCCCTCCTCACCCAGGTGCCTCAGCTGCTCGGGCCCCTGCATCTGGGTGCTGTTTACAGCACACTGCTCTTGTACTGCCCCGCCTTTATATTTTAATATTAATAGAATGTTTTACTGAAAAAGTGTAAGAAAGGTGGGGAAGACACCTGCACACTGCATTAGATATCAGGTGGTACCAGCAATTTAGGTTCATAGTCACCCCTCCAGTGGCAATATGTGCACCCAGGAGATGGAGCTTGTCATTTAACTAATCAGCAAAGTAGCCACAGGTGCCATCTGCAGAGTAGAGCAAAGGCATATTCAGTGGATTGGTCACTAGAAATTTTTCTTGCAGAAAGTATTTTTTTTCCTCATAAAAGTGCCTCTTAATTGGCCACCATAACAGCCACCTTTCCTGGCCAAGTGTTCAAAACATGCCGTGGGTCTGGCAATGTTATAATCCACGTATTGTCTGTCCAAGTCATTTGGGGCGTTTCCTGGTGCTTTTGTTTCATGAATAAAAGGACAAAGTCAAAACATGACTGATACCTTGTCACAGAGATATTTATTTTTAAAGAGATTTAGAAACAGAAAAAAAATCTTTCTTTTAAAATTTATCTACCATTTACATACAGTTTTCTGATTATGAAAGCAATAGATATGCCTTCTGTATGCATAAAGCCAACATCTGGAAGGAAATACACCCAGATGTTAACAGAGGTTATCTTTGAGGGTAGAGTACATGGGATTTTGCTTTCTGCTTTTTTAAAATTTTATAATGCTGTCTTTGAAAAATGTATGTGTGTCTGTGTACTACTTTTGCAATCAGAAAAACTTTATAATAAACCAAGAAATATATAATCAGGAAAACAGATTTAAGTACTGTGTCACCTGGTGCAGTGGTGTGTACCTGTAGTTCCAACTACTTGGGAGACTGAGGAGAGAGGATCACTTGAGCTTAGGAGTTTGAGGCTAGCCTGGGCAACATAGCAAGACCCCATATCTTTAAAAAAAGTACTGTGTGTCCATTGGGAAAATTCACAATATAAACAGAAATATAAATAATTACATACACAATTTTAAAATCACCTGTATTCCCACCACTTAGAAGTACCCAGGGTTAACATTTTGGGAGTATTGCCTTCACAATTTTCTCTGTATACATTTGACAAATTTGAAGCATAGTGACTGTGCAATTTTGTATCCAGTTCCTAATCTGAATTTACCTGGGAGAAACCTTGACACTTGTACGTAAATGAGCTAAGAAAACCACTGGAGTCCTAGGAACACTTTGACCTGGCTGACACAATGATACCTGAGCTCTTTGGTTAATTTCTAATTGATGTAAAACTACAGCTTGTTTATAATATAAAGTGTACCTGTGAGTCTGGTGCCTTTAAACGTGTTTAAATTAAAATATTCAAGCTAAATGTCCCTCCTCTCTCCCACACTCTCTATATAAATGTGACTCCCATTACTCCAATTAGAAGTAGCTTCTTTCTTACATGCCTTCATCTTTTTATAGCATCTGGTACTTCTGCTGTAACACTTATGTCTTGCCCTTATTATTATTTGTGTACAGCTACACAAAGATGTGCCTTCTACACGGGAGCATGGATCGGGAAGGGCCTGTAATGAGGCCTGTGTCTTATGTATCTTTCTACTCTCTCCCCGTCCCCCACTTCCACCACCCCGCGGTTGTGGTAGGGGCTCGTTAAATGTTCGTTTCCCACCAAAGTGTTTTCAATTTGCATTAAGAGTCCAATCACTGAATATGGGAATATTTTATGTTTTATATTGCTTGAGTCCATTAGTAGTATATCCTTGCTATATTTGACTTGTCAGATACGAAGACACTGGTATGAGATTTTGGATGGCGTAACTATTAATATTAATGTACTATGCACACCTTCTTTATGGAGTGGAACATCACTAAACTTTTAGTGATGTGGGAAAGGTCATTTTAGTTACAAATATAAACCAGTTATTTTAGCACAACAGTAAAGACATTCTGGACATTATTATAATTATTTTAAGTTAATAAATAGGCTTGCCTGTAACAATTGCTTATTGTTTTCAACGTCCGTTTCATTTTTTTTTCTCTACAATAAGGAATCCCCAAAGTTATGCCAACAAACGGGAATTAGGTTGAGAAAGACAGACAAAAGCAAGTGAGCAAGTGCATGAGACTAATTAACAGGGAATAAGCACTTACAGCTGATTTTTGAATTTGGTTTCTCTGTTGAATAGTAGCTTCCTGAGTGACTGTCAAGCACCCAATTCCCACAGTTTGGTGTGATCCGTCAGCTTAGGGCACCTCTTTATTCAGAATCTTTCCTCGGTTCTGAAGAGAAGGGAGGGGTTAAAATTGTTTCCTCTTATGACTTTGAATGTATTGCCTGTGATTCCAAAGTTGTACAGAATTGCTCAAAATGCCTCAATCCTTTAAAAATTGCTTGCTGGTGAAGCTCAGGCTAAGCTGTGAATAGCCAGTTTTAGTAGAATCGGGGCCAGTCTACATATTTGGCACATGTCCTGCTGCCTGGGGAGTGAGGAAGCTAAAAGGACAAGTGGCCTCACCGAAGTGGACTGTGGAGGGGGTGGGGCGGGGCAGGGTGGGCGCCAGGCCTGGTGTCCGTGTTCCCAGGCTTAGTTTTTCTTGAGAGATTCAGTATTCAAAACAGAATTGTATTCAGTTTGTCATAGAAAAACAAAACTATTATTTTTTCCTTTCCCTTCCCATGTATCATTGCAGTCATTTCCTAATTTTCTTTTCTCTCTCCTTTTTCTTTTTTTTGGCTCCTAGTAATTCATTTTGAAATCACAGACTCTCAGCTTAAAAGGACCTTAAAACCTTTCAATTCATTGCTCTGCTCAATACTAAAAATACCTCTTCACTCAGTTCCACGTGACTCTGCCAGGGTAGTCTTCCAAAATCCACTTTCATGATGTCACTCATCATCTCAAATACCTTTTATTGTCTCTCTGCTGCCAAAGGATAAAGGTCAAAGTCGTTAGCCTCAATAGTGGGGCTCCAACCAGCCTTTGGACCTCATCCTCATTTATCCATAACGGAGTCTGCTAATGGTCTCACTGCCCAGGCTGTGAGTTCCTGACCCTGTGACATTTTGTGCTGTGCTTTTACATGGAGGAGCCTTTTCCTCTCTCTGGGCTCATCCAGGAACTCCCCATCCTGCCCCTTGGCCGAAGCCTTTACCGGACAGCACAGCCCAGGGTGATCCCCTCCCCACCAGATCTACCAGTTTCCACGTGCTGCTTGGGGGAGTGCTGGTTGTCCTGCAATGAGAGAATGAACATCTTGTCTTTAGATTGTAAGCTTCATGAGGGCAAGGACCATAACTGTGTTTCTCTGTCTCTCCTCACAGTGCCTTGGGCAATGCTTTGTCTAGAATGTTGGAACCAATAAATACTTGTGGATTGAAACAGAGAGACGCTCATTTATACCATCACCAAAGATGCACATAAACACTTGCCTGTTCCTTATCGATATTATGTTAGTTTTTTTTTTTTTTTTTCTTGAATCGCGTCAAGGAAAGAACAATTTGAAGGAAAGCATTTGCTGGTAGACACAGAGACTTTGGGGCCTTTTCTAGTCTTCATGAGATGACATGCTAACTGATCAGAGGATGGGGAGATACCAACAAACCTTACATGCAGTCTGAAGACACGTCCCACTTCATTGACTGCTATGACCTAGAACACAAAACTCAAGATTCCAGCACAACTGAGAAGATATCACCAAGGAGTCTCTGTGAATAGTGCTAATCTGTCCATTGTGCTTTTTACCGGTCTGTGTTTGATATGTCTGGGCTAACATTTTTTACTTCTGTAGTATTTAGGGGCAGGGGGAGAATGATTTTGACATCTTGGTCAGATGGCAGAGATGAACTGGCAGATTTGGATACATGGTTTATACTTTATCAGGGAAAACTGAAACAGTGCTAAGAGAAATCATGAAATTTGGTGGTAATACATATTGCTTGGGAAGGGAGTAGTGTAATAAAATCAATAGTATTAGGTTATTAAGTATGTAATGTCCAATTTCCTTAAGTACTAAGTTTGACAGTCGATATCTCTGACATTTCACTTTGACACCTCTTGTTTTATTTTTATTATGAAGGTACATCTTCAGTCTGTCAAATGCACATTTTGGCTTGTGATTATCTTTTAAATTTTTTTACAGCAATTTTTGTGAAACCATGAATAAGTCAAAAATTTGTGTTATTTTCGAATATGAGTTTCATCGTGGAACCAGTGCAGCACAAACAGCCAGAAATTTCAATGAAGTGTTTGGGAAGGATGTGGCTAATGAACACATAGTACACCAATGGTTTGAAAAGTTCTGTTCTGGTGATTTTAATCTTGAAAATGAGCCATGTGGACAACCTGTGACCAAGGTGGATAATGATGAGCTGAAAGCTGTAGTGGAAGCAAATGCATCTCCACCTACCTGTAAATTAGCAGCAAGGTTTGACATTACTATTACAACAATATTGGACCATTTGAAACAAATCGTCAAGGTAAAGAAGCTGGATAGATGGGTTCTGCATGAATTAAACAAGCATCAGAAGAGAGATCATCTCGAAGCTTGCCTTTCTTTGCTGTCACAACATAAAGAGGAACCATTTCTACATCGTATTGTTACCTGTGATGACAAATGGATTCTTTTTGACAATCATAGGCATGCAGCACAATGGCTGAATAAAGATGAAGTGCCAACACACAGTCCAAAACTGAATATTCACCAAAAAAAGCTACTGATGTCTGTTTGGCAGTCCAACGCTGGTATTATCCACTATAGCTTCATGAAACCTGGTCAATCCTTTAAAAGCAGTGTCTACTGCAACGACTTGGATGAAATGATGAAATGCTCACAATTAAGCAGCTGAGATTGGTCAATAGAGACAGGCCAATCCTCTTGCAAGACAACGCTCAACCACACGTCACACAAACAATACTGCTCAAATTACAGAAGCTGGACCTGGAAACTCTGTCATCCACCATATTCCACAGACTTTGCACCACCTGACTACCAGTTCCAGATTTTGGACCACTTTTTGCAAGGAAGAATATTCTGTTCTCAACAAGGTGTTGAAAACACCTGTCAAGATTTCATCGCCACACATTCTCCAGACTTCGCTGCTGGCATAAACAAGCTACCATTAAGACGGCAAAACTATGTCCATAGTTTAGGCACATACTTTGATTAATTATACTGCTATAATACACTACACTTTTGATTTGAAAGCAGGCATTTCATAGTTAATGACATAATGTGTGGCTTAAAGAGATTCCATCTGGGGCACACAAGCAAAACCTGAGAAACAACACTTCTGCTATGTGTCTCTCTGGATGCAAAGCACGGGTCCTTTCTCTAAATATTGAAAAGCAAGCACTGCTCTCCCGCTTCCAGGGAGGGTTTCTGCCAGGAGGTTGTGAAGTGATTGTTTCTTTCTCACTTTAGTTCCCACTTAAATAACTTGTGTAGTGCCTGGAGGGAAATGCTAAAAAGAAAAATCAAACTGAAAAAAGTATGTAACTTTAATAGAGTCTTTGTATTCATTTGAGATCCCTGTAAGTTACTGTCTCACTTTGGCCTTGAGATGCTCTCTCTTTATAAGATCCTCTCCCTCAACAATTTAAGTCTGTCTCACATGTCCTTAGTAGCAGATAATTATGAATACAATTGAACAAGGTCTTCAGAATCTCATTACAGAGTATCACCAAGGCCAACCTCCCTACTATTCCAAATGTGCACCCAGGGCCAGCAGCACCTGGGAGCTTGCTACAAATTCAGACTCCTGCTTCCCAGACCAAATGATGAGAATCTGCATATTAACACCTATAGGCATAGTCTCAAAAAGCTTATCTCATTCCCAAGTGCTTTGCACTGTGTCAGCAGGTTTTTGTATTGGGTGGTGCACCTATAAAGGAAATCCCATCAGACTAACAACAATTCTCAGCAGAAACCATCAAACCATGAGACATTGGCCTTCTAGTTTCAGACTTCTTAAAGAAAAAAACTGTCAACCCTGAATTTTGTATCCTGCTAGAATAAGCTTCATAAATGGAAGAGGAATAAAGTCTTTCCCAGATAAACAGTCACTGAGGGAGATCAGCCCTACAAGAAATCGCCAAGAGAGTTCTAAATATGGAAATGAAAGTTTGATACTTCCCATCATAAAAACACATGAAAGTATAAAACTCACAAGTCTTATAAAACAGTTATACAAATTAGGCTACAAAGCAACTAGATAACAATTAACATTATGAAAGGAACAAAACCTCACATATCAATATTAACCCTGAATGTAAATGGATTTGATGCTCCACTTAAAAATACTGATTGATGGAATGATTAAAAAAAATATGTGAGCCAACTATCTGGTGCTTAAAAGAAACCCACGTTACTAGTAAAGACTTACAGACTGAAAGTAAAAGGGGTGGAAAAAGATATTCCATGCAAATGGAAACCAAAAGTGAGCAGGAATTACTATCTTTACATCAGATAAAAGAGACTTTAAATCAACAACAGTAAAAAAGAGACAATGAAAGTCATTGTATAATGATAGAGGGATCAACTCGAAGAAGATATACCAATCTTATGTATGCACCCAACATTGGAGCACACAGATTCATAAAACAAATATTACTACACCTAAGAAGAGATAAACAACAATATAATAACTCCAACACCCCATTGACAACAACTAGATAGATCAAGACAGGAAATCAACAAAGAAACACTGAACTTAGTTTTAACTCTACACCAAATGGACCTAACACACATTTATAGAACAGTCTACCCAACAGCCTCAGAATATATAGTTTCATCATCACATGGAACATTCTCTAAGATAAACCATATGTTAAGCCACAAAATAAGTCTCGATACATTTTAAAAAATCAAAATCATCAGGTATCTTCTCAGATCACAGTGGAGTAAAACTAGAAATCAGTTCCAAGAGAAACTCTTGAAACTATACAAATACATGGAAATCAAACAACATGCTTCTGAATGATCTTTGGTTCAACAATGAAATTAAGATGGAAATTTTTAAATTTTGAAACAAAAATGAGGACCAATGACAAAACATAACAAAAATCTTTGGGATACGGTAAAAGCAGTGCTAAGGGGACGTTTATAGCATTAAACATCTATATCGAAAAAAACGCAAACCCTCAAATTAACAACATAACATTGTACCTCAAGGACCTGCCATGAACTAGTTGATACTGGTAGAAACTCACTGAAACTGGCTGAAACTGATTTAAACCAGCTGAAACAGGGCAAACTGGCTGAAACTGGTCTCAACTGGCTCAATCTGGCCAATACCAGCTGAAACCAGTTGAAACCCGCTAAAACTGGTGGAAACTTGAAACTGATTGAAACCAGCTCAAACTGGCTGATACTGATCAATACCATCTGAAACTGGTCAAAAGCAGTCGAAACTGGCCAAAACCAGCTGAATTCTTCCTAAACCATATGAAGCCAGCCAGAACCAATCACAGCTGTTTGCAGCCAATTGAAGCCAGTCTTACTGGTCAAAACCAGTCAAAGCCAGTCTAAACCAGTCACAGCTGGCCAAAAACAAGAGAAGCTAGTGTACACCAGATGTAGCTGGTCAAAATCAGTCATGGCTGGCCAATACCAGTCTAAAAAAATTGTGGCTGGTTGTGGCCAGTCAAAATCAATCTAAACCAGTTGTAGCCAGTTTTGGTCACAACTGGTGGAAATTGTTGTAAACCTGTCACAGCCAGTGGAAACCAGTCTAAACCAGTCATAGCTGGTCACAGCCAGTCCTGATCACCACAAACAAAATAGAAGGATGTACATCTTCACAGAATCTATATTCTCCTGTAAGCTTTCCAAAACACTGACAATACCATATGTTGGCAAGGATATAAAGCAACATTGCTGGTGGAAATGCAAAATGGTACAGCCAATTTGGAAGGCACTATGGCAGTTTCTTACAAAACTAAAAACACTTTTACCATACACAATCCACAATCACACTCCTTGGTATTTAACCCAATGAATGCAAAACTTATGTCCATACAAAAACCTACACACAAATATTTATAGCAGCTTTATTCATAATTGCTAAAACTTGAAAGCAACCAAGATGTCCTTCAGTAGGTAGATAGATACACCATGGTGCGTTCAAACAATGGATTATTATTCATTGATAAAAGGAAATGAGCTATCGAGCCACAAAAAGACATGGAGGGACTTTAAATGTACATTGCTGAGTGAAAGAATACAATCTGAAAAGGCTACATACTGTACAATTCCAACTACTTAACATTCTGGAAAAGGTAAAACTATGGAGACAGTAAAAAGATCAATGGGTTACCAGGAGGTGGGGGCGGGGATGGGAAGGAGGGATGAATAAGTGGAGAAAGGGGATTTTTAAGAAAATGAAACTACTCTGTATGATACTGTGATGGGGAATACATGTCATTGTACATTTGTCAAAACCCATTGAATGTCTAACACAAAAAGTGGACCCTAGTTTTTACTTTAGTTAATAAACTTTAATAATCTTAAAAAGTCTTTACAACCATACGTTAAAGAAAGGGATGCAATTTACTGGACATATTTCACATTTTTCCCATGAGTCATTAAATATTTAAGCACCATAAAATTCAAGCATTTCACATGGATGTGGCAGCCAGCCTTGGTGGTTTAAAATGCATTATGCAGAGTTTCTAGCAGATAATAACAGTGACAATTGCAAAGTACTGATTTTTTAATGTCAGTTGTTTGTTCCCTGCAGGACTTAACAGATTATGTTGCTGTAGGAAATTGTGATAATTTTTGTGGTACAGTAATTTTGAGAATTGAAATAAAACAGCATTCCCAAGGACATTAAGAATTGGCCACACATAAATAATTCTAATCAGTAATTTATATACTCTGTGAGAATCATAATTCTGTGTAAAACACCCAAGAAATATTTTTCATATTAGTTTATTTTAAATAGATGTGACCATAATAAATGTGTGATGACTGCTATGTTCTAGACAGATAACCTAACTTAATTTTCAATGCAAGAGTAGATGCTATGTCCCATTTCATAAACAAGGGAAATGAAGCTCAGGGAGTTGGCAAAACTCACCCAGGGTAACACAGCTGGACAGTGATAGAACCGGATTCAAACCTGTGTTCAACCAACTCTCCAGTATTCAAATTATTTTAATGAGCTGATAGAAACACAAATCTAATATGATTTCCTGGAGCACATAAAATGGTTCACTGTATTATAATCTACATGAGCCTCAAAATAAAATCTTTTTTTTTTGAGACAAGGTCTTGCTCTGTACCCAGGCTGGAGTGCAGCAGTACAATCATAGTTCACTGCAGCCTTGAACTTCTGGGCTCGAGTGATCCTCCCACTTCTGCCTCCCAAGTAGCTGGGACTAGAAGCACACCCACCACGAAGCCCAGGTAATTTTTAAAAATTTTTTGTAGAGACAGGGTCTCTCTATGTTGTCCAGGCTGGTCAAAAGTAAAATCTTTGATAAAAGCCAATTACAGTGGACCATTCTGTGGACTATTTTTCTAAGCACCAATCACATGTATACAAACTTTGTAGAGGTGATTTTGTCCTAAGAAGCTCTTAAGCCATGAGGAGATACAGATTACAGCATGAGTTAAGTCATGTCACATTTCACCAAAGGATCTTATTCAAATCTCATCATTTCTGAAATTTCAGTTTATAGAAAAGTAAGAATCTATTATTTTTTTGGATGGGGGAGTGACAAGCCAATTGAAAGCTTATCATCAGTCCCTCTCCCCAAAATAATTGTGGGTGTGCAGCAGATATGTTGAACATTCAAATATTCCGACGTAAGAAATGGGTTATACTTGTTCCCATCTCACCAGTGAGGACCTTATATGCAGAGCTGAACACCAAATGCCTCACGATGGTTATGGAATTGTCGTTGAAAAAAAAAATTAAGTGTCCATGATGAGCTCAGGTTTGTATTAGTCCTTGGGCATACCAAAGAAATGAGGAAAGCATGGTCCCTGCCCTCGAGGGGCTTGCGTTTTGGCAGTGGAATGAAGGGAGTGTGCTGAGACATTAGAAAAGCAATGGGGAACAGGGAGAATGAAGAGAGCCCCCTTCATTGTACGAGGAGCAGCAGAAGGGAGTCCACGTCTCCCTGGGGGAATTCACCTCCCAACTCAGTCTTTAAAGATAAGTAGGCATCTGCCAAGTAAACTGACCTGAAGGAGGACATCGCTGGTGGAAAGAGCAGGGGCAGAGTCACAGAGGGCCTGGGAGTGTGCAGAACTGCCCGCAGTGCGTCGTGACGAGATGGTCCCAGTGGTGAGTCGCAGACAGTTCCCGCTGAACCTTTCACCCCACGTGAAGTCATTGGGACTTCACGGGCAGTGGAGTCACTGAAGGATTTTAATCCAAAGGATAACAAAGTGAAGTTTGGGTGGATGTTAGATGATGACTGGGATTTGAAACTGGAGGCATCAGTAGGGACATGCCTACGGCAAGAGTATAGGTGGAAGACACAGGTTGTATTAGGCAGGTGGAGGGAGGAAGGAGCAATCCACAAGAAGAGGGGACTCAAGTTTCGGTCTAGGGGGTGTGAGTGTAGAAGGAAAGGGCGGCTCGCAGCATGGAGGCCTGCCTGGATGAATGGGCTCCACTAGCTGAGAATACAAACCCAGAGGGAAGCATCCCACTCCTCCGGCATGGGCCACAGAGCAATTCCCATTAGAGCGATCTAGGTACATTCCAACCACAAAGGTCAGCGGAGATCCTTGGGAAGGAGGATTTGATAAGGATCCTCACCAGTACTAGGTTAGGAGAATAACTTCAAAGCTTTGTTCATCACCTTCACAGAGAAAAGATATTTTATTTTCTTTTATTTTGAGACAGGGTCTCATTCTGTTGCCCAGGCTAAAATGCAGCCATGTCATCATAGCTCACTGCAGCCTCAAACTCCTGGCCTCAAGGGATCCATCCTCCCGCCTCAGCCTCCCAAAGTGCTAGGATTAGAGGTGTGAGCCACCGCACCCAGCCAAGAAAGGATATTTAAAGTGCATTTAAAGCACCAGGTGAAGAAAATAATGGCTTAAGATAACATGTTCCTCTGTTCCAAGAAGCTATTTTTCCTAATGTTTTGCCCTTTGACTACTTAAAATACTTTTTCATAATCAGAGGGTAGTGTTTGTGCTTCATTTATAGAGAGCTCTTGTGATACTAGTATTTTGAACAGTCTGTTACTCACGATCCCAGCCTCACTGTGGAAAAAAATTATCTACTTATAAAACTTACTAAAATAATATTCTAATACCAAAGTTAGAGAGTTTAAAACAATTCAGCAAGCAAGATATGTTTCTGA
Source organism: Propithecus coquereli (assembly GCF_000956105.1). Lineage (NCBI taxonomy): Eukaryota > Metazoa > Chordata > Mammalia > Primates > Indriidae > Propithecus > Propithecus coquereli. Next base: position 8,849,236 of record NW_012142745.1, read on the forward strand.
TGTTCCATTTACCACCCTTACTGCTTTCCAGAAAATGTTCTCAGATGAACAACATGAACTTTTTGGAGGCTTGACTTTTGGTGATAGACAACACTCTTGGAAGCAAAATTATAATTACAAATAAGGTTGAAATTGCCTTAAATTTCAGGTGCTCAAAAATATTTAACATGCCATAGCATGGTTTAGAAAATATCAAATGAACTAGGAAATATGCTGCTATATAAGAAAATATTTCATCTTAAAATGTACATTTTTCTTTTTATCAGAAAATACTCTTAATATAAATTTCCATCCTGAGGGCAGCCCATAGCAAAACTCATTGGAAATGTGTTCTGCATAGAAGAGTTCATTACTAATCAAAGCTTGGCAAGGAAAACGTTTCTGATAAACAAAATTTTAATTGAGCTTTTCTTCTCAATTATTTTTAAGTGCACTGAAACTAAACACTAATAGGAGTGTCGTTCTCATGAGAAATTTCTCTAGTTTTCTCTAAAATGCTTTTTTTTTTTTTTTGTAGATGAGGAAGGCAAATTTCCTAAAAATCTTTTCCAACAAACCTTTTGATTTTTAGGATTAGACCACTGAATTCCCAGCAAAATAGAAAAAGGATGGTTTGCTATTCAGAGAACTTACTCATTATACATTGACATAGCTTTTAAACTTTTATAGAAAATACGAATGCCAAATGTCAAACTGCTGCCTTGGTACAATGCTGATAGAAAACATAGGAGTGTTTTTAAAATTGTCAAAATGGGATGCTCTTGATAAAACCAACCACAGGAGCATAAAATTCAAATTGTAGATTGTCTTTGTTTCGTTTAAAGACAGTGCCATGTCCTCCTGGTGGGCTGACCCTGACTTAAATCTTCTTACCTAAGTTTAATTAAGTCGCCCTTAATTTTCTCCCAAGTGCATAATGATAGCTCTGTCGCTCCCCCGCGTGAGCTGCCATTATGTGCGTGGAGGAAAAAGGTCCATTGTGAGCCCCAAGGAAGCTCTGCGGGTTCTCCCGGGGAGGGGCCGAGATGCTTTGTACGAACCATGCGCCCGCCTGAGTAAGCCCCATGTCGCTTCGTCCCATTAGCACGCGCGCAGCGAGGACATGCCGGACCCCGACTGGGGAAAAGCAGTCTGTATGCAAGTTCACTGTGATGGGGAGTCAATTTTTGTGAATCACTACCTTAATATTCATTAATAGCTTTTAGGCTCTTAATCCCTTATTGAATATATTTTTTTCCGTAATTGCTACTTTTCAAAAGGGTTGCCAAAGTAGGAATTTCTATTCTCTGAAAAATGCAGACGAGAACATAATGTTTTATATTCATCTGTGATGTGTTTATGCTAATGTCGCGTCTCCGGAATGCAGCGACCGTGGGCCTTTCTGGCATGATGATTCATTCTGCTTTGAAACGAACCGTTAACACTAGCACTGTGGATTTTTTTTTTCTTCTTTTTAAAAATCTCTTTGGGTCATGGTTTTGCAATTATTTAAAGTGCATGGAAAAACAGATTACAGATGAAATCATGTTGAAATGTTGAAAATCTCTACTTTCTAGTTTCACTTGATGGAGTATTTCTTTTTTCCCGTAAAATCTATCCAGAAGCCCACTGTATTATGGAGTAATTGACTTCAATTGTTTGGGGTTCTGTGAACCAACGAGTGAAGCTTTCAGTAATGTAATCTGTAATCTGGCCTTTATCATCTACTTGTCTTCCTATGAATTAGCATATTTGTAAATAAGGCCAGCTCTTCCATCATCCTCAATAAAATAAGCGTATCTGGGTTTTGTCTGGATTGGTAGATCCAAATAAATCCATATGCATTGCATTTGCGTAATCTGTAAGGAACAGAGGCCTGAGGGAATACCCACGATGAACTGAAGAGATAGCTGCAAGGGAATCCAAAATGACCACCATGACGTCTCTTAGCACAGCCTAGGAAGTCTGAGCCCTCTAGGGAGTGGCTCTTGGCCACAGGCTGGCGGATTTCAAATTCTCTAGGTATACTTCACGCAGACCTGGCACCTGCTGGTTCTCTGGCGCTGGGCCTGGCTTTCTTTTAAGGTGTCTGGTGATGGAGCAGAAGCAAACTGCAGGTCTGGTCTCACGGTTGTCAGCCAGAAGCTATACTCGTTTGCAAAAAAGTGGCAAGTTCCCTGCCGGCCTTGACATTCAAGGAACGGTGCTGCTCTGAAATCTTCCAGGCAGCTGCCAGGTGACATGAGGGCCTGCCCTCCTCCTTGGTCCCCAGCTCCTGTGTGCTACCCAGACAACAAGAGAGAATTAGGGCTCAGACACATGGCAGACAACCCCAGACCCAATCCGAGGCACGCCCAGGTTTGGGCCTGATTTTAACATTTTTCTTTAAATCATTGCATAAAGAACAAAATACAATCTGCTGGAAAGGAGTAGTAGTAAGCAGGTTGGGTGTGCACACAAAACGGAGCCAATTTCACCGATGGCTGAAGTAAATCTACCAAAGTGATAAAGAAAAGATAACGGCCCTGCATCCCAACAGGCTACGGTTTGCAGCAGCCTTCATGACCTAATGTCCTGTGGCTGTTTGCAGAGTGTGCCCCGTTCCCGTCCAACCCAGACAGAAAGGGCAAGAGAAGGTGCTAGGAAATGGTGGGTGCACCAGGGTTCAAGGGCAGGGGCCTCACCATCAGGAACGAGTACCCGATCCAGAGGCTCCTCCAGGTCTGTGGACACGGGGGAATGGACTGGTCCTGGCTGTGCACTGCCACCGCCTGGGCCGGGGCCTCGCACACGGCACAGCGGCTGACATACGGGCGGATCTCCTCCTCCGAGAGTGGCCTCGTGGGGAGCGGTGCAGCGCTGGCCAGCCAGTAGGACCTGTCGTTTCTCTGGGCGTAGTGGCACACTTGGTGGATGTTGCAGTAGGCAAAGGGCAGTGTGCTAAACACGGGAAGGCAAGACCCTGCCAGACCTTGGGAGGGAAGAAGAGACAACCGGTATCTAAACAGCCTGTGCAGGTTGCTCAGGGACCTTCCTCCACCTGGCCCTCTCAGACTTATGTTCCGGGCCTGGAGGCCCTTGCCAAAGCCAACTTCTGTGGCAGTGAAGCCATTTCTTCCTGGTCCTGCAGGCCAGCCCTCATCTGCTCATCCACTCATCCCTCACACATGAGCCAAGCAATGGGCCGGGTGCTGGAGGTGAGCACTGAACACATCTCTCATGGGCCCGAGATGAATGAGTGAGTAGGCAATGGAAATACATGACAAGCGCTGAACGAGAGGTGCGGGGTACAGGGACCTCTGGGAAGGATAAGTGGAGTAAGTGATGAGTTAGGACTTGAAATATGAAAAGGATTTAGCCAGGTTTGGAGATGGCAGTGGCGACCATTCAAAGGAGAAGATACAACAGGAGAGAGGGCCTGAGGTAAGGGTGCGTGGAGCTCAAAGAACTCAGACACATTCAGTAGGGGGAACAGGGGAGAGTGTCTGTGTGTCTGTCTGTCTGTCTCAGGGGTGTTCAGAGATAAATCGGGCCAGAGGATATGGGCTTTGTCAATCTTGTGAAGGAGTTTGGACTTTACCCCAAGAGTTCTGCAGAGCTTTAAGATGTGTGCTCTGGCTAGACTAGGGCAGCAGAAGCAAGACTGGTGGTCAGAGACTAGGCAGCAAAGAGACTGATAGAAGGAGGAGGAAGAGAGAAGGAAATAGATATAAGATACAGTGAATTACTTCTTCCTTTCTCCCGTGCTCAAAGAAACTAGGATCCTGTGGTGGGAAAGGCCATCGTGGAACCCTTTGGGGGAAATGCAGATGTGTAGCAGCTGCCACCCCTAGGCCTCTGACCACCCTTACTAACAGCTGGGGTCATGGTCCAGCAGTGACAAGACTCACCGCACCATCGACTGTGGCTGCTGGTACATTCCCCCTGCAGCCACCACCCTAACCGGCATCGTCTCGGAGAGAGTGTTTGCCGGGCCTCAGGCACTTGAGCCCTTGATTTAAAATCGGCCTCTGCAGCTTACAGATCTGCTATCGAAAACTGACGAGGAGCACCAAGGGATAACCCTCCAGATAATGCTCTGTAATTTAAAAACAGACTGGAGGAGGGTGTGGAGTTGAAGCCGGCAAGTGCCATGACATACGACCATCAGGGCGCTGTGGATGCAGCGTTCCATATACACGCAGGACCCGACACATCCTGATCAGATCATCTACATTTGGAAGTACGAAGGGCATTTTGGAACAGAGTTACAGTTAACTCACTAAGGAAGAATGTGGGATCATGGGTTTAATAGAATTAGCTGAAAATTAGCATGGTGGGTTTTTAAAAAGTAAAAATAATCCCACAGAAGATTAGTGAACATTTAAGATGTTAATGAATCAGTAAAATTAATGCCAACATTTGACATTTCAAGTGGTGACATGGGTGACCATGCGGTCTATGCTTACCAAGGTCTTGATTGTGAGCTTTCTCTTGTCCTTCCAGGTATAACAGACTGTACCCAGTCCAGAGCCGTGGCATGCCTGGGGGGCAGGCGGGCTCCCGGTCCGTCTGACTGTGGAGAACCAGGAGGAAGCCACTGACATATCCAGGGCCAAATCCTTTGGGCCCAGGGTCCCCAGTGGGACCAGGAGGGCCTGGAGGAATAAAGGAAAAAAATGAGGGCAGTTTAGGGGCTCAGCTTAACAAACATTTCCAAGCACCTGTTCCGGAGCTGTGTTAATCCCTGAGGGAACAGAGGGGAGCATGGAACAGCCCCCTCCCCAGGAATGTGCCCCCTACAACTGCAGTAAATGAAAATGGAGCTCAT
>NW_012142745.1:8856179-8856929 GCF_000956105.1 Propithecus coquereli
CTAGTATTCTCTCCTCTTTCTCATCTGGTCTGGTCTCCTCCATTTCCAGTCTGGGCTACTCTTCCTCTTCTGGCGTTGTCTCCACCTCCTCTTCCAGTCTGGTCTCCTCCTCCTCTTCTGGTCTGGTCTGGTCTTCTCTTCCTCTTCCGGTCTCGTCTCCGCTTCCTCTTCTGGTTTTGTCTCCACCTCCTCTTCTGGTCTGGTCTTCTCTTCCTCTTCCGGTCTTGTCTCCTCCTCCTCTTCTGGTCTGGTCTGGTCTTCTCTTCCTCTTCTGGTCTTGTCTCCTCCTCCTCATCTGGTCCGGTCTCCTCCTCCACTTCCGGTCTTGTCTTCTCCTCCTCTTCCGGTCTTGTCTCCTCCTCTTCAACCGGTCTAGTATCCTCTTCCTCTTCCAGTTTTGTCTCCTCCTCCTCATCCGGTCTGGTCCCTTCCTCTTCTGGTTTTTGTGTCGCCTCCTCTTCCAGTCTAGTCTCCTCCTCCTCTTTTGGTCTGGTCTTCTCTTCCTCTTCCGGTCTTGTCTCCTCCTCTTCAACCGGCGTGGTCTCCTCTTCGTCTTGCGGTCTCGTCTCCTCTTCCTCTTCCGGTTTTGTCTCCTCCTCCTCATCTGGTCTGGTCTCCTCTTCCTCTTCCGGTTTTGTCTTCTCCTCCTCATCCGGTCTGGTCTCCTCTTCCTCTTCTGGTTTTGTCTCCCAAGAACAGCAATTTTTAAAAATAGCTTTTTATTGAGCGTTTACAGTGTGCTAGCTACCA
>NW_012142745.1:8856979-8877909 GCF_000956105.1 Propithecus coquereli
GGGGTCTTGCTCTTGCTCAGGCTGGTCTCAAACTCCTGACCCCAAGTGATCCTCCTGCCTCGGGCTCCCAGAGTGCTAGGATTACAGGTACAAGCCACCGAGCCCCGCCTGAAGTATGACTTTCACACATTGACTGCCACACTATAAAAAAATTTTGTTTCCTTGGGCCCAAGGTGTTTTATTACAAAAATAGAATAAAAACTTTGAAAACAAAACAATTCTAATTTAATGAAAAATTTGTTATTTTTCATTTTTTAAATACAATTCACACAGCAGTTAATGTGTTAAAACCAAAAGGTGTTTGTTTTTGTTTTTTTCAACTTGTTTCTGCAAGCCTAACAGCCTCTCCCCATCTACACTGTTAACCAGAGATTACAAAGTGGTAGCTTGTGGACTGAGTCAGGCCTGCTCATGTGTTTTGTTTGACCTGTAAAGATTTTACAAGTTGAAGTTTTGAACTTGAACAAAGCCGAGTGCAGGGAACGTTGGGCCCGCATACCTACAAGCAACAGTTGCCTGGAGCTGAGCTGCAGCTTTTAGACAAAGCTCCATTAGACAAAGACGCCCCCCGCCCCCCACTCCCGGCCTCCTCTCCCCTCTCCCCTCTCCTCCTTCCCTCTCCCCCTCTGCCTGCCTCCCTCCCTCTCTCTCTCTCTCTCTCTCTCTCTCTCTCTCTCTCTCTCTCGTTTTTACTCCACTAGGTCTGGAGTTCACGCCCCTTGCCAGACACTCTCAGAGATGGGACTGTGTCCTGGAGTACTTGAGTCCTGGTGCCTACCGTGCTACCTGGTGCTTTCTATTCCAAGTTTCTATTCTGAAGAGTCATACCTCCCCTTACCCAATGCCTGCACCCGAATTTTTTCTTAAGAAAGTGCCCCATATTCTATATGATGTATTGCCGGCTGGATACGATGAAGTGAACTCAGAGAACCAGAGGCCACGCGCATCAGCCGGTTGTAGAACTTGAGAATACACCCACCATCCTCATGGTCTTTGGCACAGCCTTTCAACAGTGATCACACGGCAAGCCAGGTTGGCAGACCCGTCATGACCTCGAAAAGGGAACAGCTGAAACAGCCAAGCCTTATGTGATGATGTCTAGCAGTTTGGGAAAATACTGAATAGGACACGGGGCCTTGACTAGGTTTCAGGATGGATTAGCATCAGTTAGAGCATGGGAGACGCATCCCACTCTGTTCTCATTGCTTCTGTCCCTCTGATACCTGGGGAGTTGGTATCTAAGGCAAATGCTTTTAATAGGACCCAGTTTGGAAGCTTCTTTAGAGGTCGGAGATTTTGTGTACAGTTCTCCGATCTACAGCGTCAGAGAAAAGAGGAGAAACAGAGACTCTACCTGGTGGTCCAGGGCAGCCAGCTTCTCCTGTGTCACCTTTGCGTCCCGGAGGCCCAGGAGACCCAGGGACTCCATCCTCGCCCCTCCTGCCATCCAGCCCGGGCTGTCCTTTGCACCCTGCACAAAAGTTCATGATGGTGCTGATGAAAACAACCATGGCACCTGCCAGCACTTGCTGCCTGTGTCGTAGACCGTGTGCCAGCCCCGGGCTCCCTGCCCATCTCACTAGGTTGCATCAGTTCATTTAGTCTTCCCGGCCACAGGAAATTGGGATTATACTATCTCCACCTTGCAGTTGGGGTAACTGAGGCTCTGAGAGGTCAAATAATTTGCTTAATTAAAGTCAACAAGCCAGTAAAGGGCTGGGCCAGGATTTGAAGCCAAATAGGGAGATGTTGAAATAGAAGTTTTCACATTTTCTTCATATTCTTGTACACTGGACATTTTTTTAAAACATTGAACATGTATAGCTTTTATAATTAAATATCCTTAATAGTGATTTTTTTAAAAGCCTAGATGGACAAGTGAATGAACTATAATAGGTTTCAGTTGAGGGTCAAGTTTAATCTTGCAAGATTAAGAACAGCAAGATAAGAACAGCAATTTTTTTTTTTGCATATTTTATTGTAAAATGTTGACTATCTCATGTAAGTTATTGAACACTATACTGAGAGTGAAAAGCAGAATGGTTGTATGGGTATTTGAAGTACACTTTCAACTGAATGTGTATTGCTTTCACAAGATCATAAAGTCGAAAAATCGTTAAGTCAAATCCTAAGACAGGGACCATCTATATTTGTTCCATGAAAATAATTGTCTGACTTTGTGTATGTTTTTAGTTTCTTATTTAACCTCCTTTATGGTGTTCACCTCCCTTGATCTGGTCCTGGCAGCCTCCTGAAGTGAGAAGCCTGTCTCCAAGCTCTCTCCTGTGGAACCGGGAAGTGTCAGAACCGGAAAGTACCGAAGCAGGAAGTGTCCACTCGGACCAGTCCCTCCCCCGCCCAAAGCAGACCTAGCATAGCGCACAGGAGAGTTCAAAATGTTTCCCACTCTTGTCTCTACTCCACACAGCGTGTTGGCCCGTGCTACCACTTCGCACTGACTTCAGGCGCTTCCCTGCCTGCATAGGTGTGGAGGTTGGTGGAGAAAGAGTCCTCCTCCTGTGGGTAAGATCGCACTGCCCCAGCCGGCCCACAAGCGCAGCCATCCCACAAGCACAGCCGTCCCACACTCTAGTCCCTATTGTGTATCTCGCACTCTCCGGACTTCGCGGTTGATTCTCCCATTCGCCTTTCTTTTTCCCCAGCACTGCTTGTCCCTCACTGCTTCTCTGCAGATACAGGAAGCTGATCCTGTGGGAGAGCGATTCACTCCTGCATAGTTGTCCGCGTTCTTCACCTTCTACTCTGGGAGCAGAGAGCCAGGAGGTCACCCCTAATCTGCCATTATTTCCCCTACCATCCCTCTTCTAGTATTCTCTCCTCTTTCTCATCTGGTCTGGTCTCCTCCATTTCCAGTCTGGGCTACTCTTCCTCTTCTGGCGTTGTCTCCACCTCCTCTTCCAGTCTGGTCTCCTCCTCCTCTTCTGGTCTGGTCTGGTCTTCTCTTCCTCTTCCGGTCTCGTCTCCGCTTCCTCTTCTGGTTTTGTCTCCACCTCCTCTTCTGGTCTGGTCTTCTCTTCCTCTTCCGGTCTTGTCTCCTCCTCCTCTTCTGGTCTGGTCTGGTCTTCTCTTCCTCTTCTGGTCTTGTCTCCTCCTCCTCATCTGGTCCGGTCTCCTCCTCCACTTCCGGTCTTGTCTTCTCCTCCTCTTCCGGTCTTGTCTCCTCCTCTTCAACCGGTCTAGTATCCTCTTCCTCTTCCAGTTTTGTCTCCTCCTCCTCATCCGGTCTGGTCCCTTCCTCTTCTGGTTTTTGTGTCGCCTCCTCTTCCAGTCTAGTCTCCTCCTCCTCTTTTGGTCTGGTCTTCTCTTCCTCTTCCGGTCTTGTCTCCTCCTCTTCAACCGGCGTGGTCTCCTCTTCGTCTTGCGGTCTCGTCTCCTCTTCCTCTTCCGGTTTTGTCTCCTCCTCCTCATCTGGTCTGGTCTCCTCTTCCTCTTCCGGTTTTGTCTTCTCCTCCTCATCCGGTCTGGTCTCCTCTTCCTCTTCTGGTTTTGTCTCCCAAGAACAGCAATTTTTAAAAATAGCTTTTTATTGAGCGTTTACAGTGTGCTAGCTACCACGCTAATCCCACTACATGGATCATCCAATTCGGTCTTGCCAGCAGCTGTAGGACTCGGTGCTCTTGCATGCCAGTTCTGCTAGTGCCGAGGCTGAGGCTCAGAAGAGTCATGGCGCTGATCAGGTGTGGAGAGGAGACTCGGGCCCAGGGGGCTGAGTGCAGCGGCTGTGCCGTCACCCACCAGGCCCGGCCCTTGACAAGCTACAGAGCTCTGTGTGATCCTTGGAGGACATTGGCTGGGGACTTGGCAGCAGTCACACTAAGCCTTGAGGGGTTCTTTAAGTGCTTGGTTACTTTTCAGTCCAAACATCAGTTCATTAGCCACAATCTCCCTTTGGTCAGGGTAGCAGACATGGTCATTGTCTTTGGGGGAGGTTTTGCCATCAGCCCAAACTACCTGAATTCCTAGCCCTCTCTGGGTTTCCAGTCTGCTTGCTATTCTCTCTCTCCGCCACAGATTGGCCTGTAATGGGCTGATTCATGTGCCCCAAAATTCACATGTTGAAGTCCTAATTCCAGCATCTCCTAATGTGACTGTATTTGGAGATAGAGCCTTTAACGAGGTGATTAAGCTACAAGAAGGCCATTTGGTTGGGCCCTAATCCAATCTGAGTGGTGTGTCCTTATAAAAAGAGGAAATTTGGACACACAAAGGGACCCCAGGGGTGCATGTCCCTGACATGGCACGGAGGGGAGACATGCAAGGACACGGGATGAAGGCGGCCATCTGCAAGCCAAGGAGAGGGGCCTTGACCTTGGGCTTCTACATCCAGACTGTGAAAAAATAAATTTCTGTCGTTTAAGCCAGCCAGTCTGTGGTACTTTGTTATGGCAGCCTGAGCAAACTGACATAGCCTGAAACCAGCCGTTAAGTAAAGGGGGCCGTTAGTGGCTTTCGCTCCTGCCTCTTGCTTTCCCCTCTAGTGACTGTGCCTCGATGACAGAGGCGGCCAGTTGACCGAGGGAATTCACGGAGGCACCCTCCCCCACCCCCATTTACCGGATCAGCCTTGCCTGATGACATGGGTTCCAGCCATCAAATGAATGTGTTAACAAAAGACACTGACCAAACCCTGTCTCCTTAATGCACCAATCCTGCATGAAAAGGATGCATGGAGGTTTAAGGAGGTTTGATTTGCTTTTGCCAAGCTAGCAGAAATCAAAGATTTCCCACGCACTTTCCTTGTCTTCACCATTTCTGGGAGACCCCTCCCTGGAACTCTGTTGCCCCAGGACAGGCCCAGACTGTGCTCACACTTAGCGCAGCAGCTAACCCGCCCACAGTGCTCCAGGACTCGAATCTTCCCCCTTTGACCCGCCTGAACGACATTAACAGGAAACGCATGCCTACACGTTACAAGGACAGGGCGACTGCTGCATCCGAGAGCAGAAGCCCCTAGAGGTTTGCCTCAGTAGGGCTGGGGCGGGGCCTGAGAATCTGCATTTCCAGCAAGTCCCAGGTGCTACGACTGCTGCTGCTGGCCCCAGGAACCACATTTTGAGAATCACTGTTCTAGATTATTAAATTTTAAAACTGATGATGAGCCTGGTGGTCTATTTCAAAAATCCTACATTTCTGCCTATTCTTGACATTAGAATTCTGCTCAGGGAATTTAAGGAAACAACAAGAATAACCATAACAAACACCTGCACTGAATATTCTGTGTCGGGAAGTGTTCTAAGTGCTTTCTATGTTAGTTCATGTTATTCTCACAATTGGCCTTTTTTACAGATGAGGAAACTGAGTCGCAGAGAGGTTATGTGGTAGAGCCAGAGTTAGACACATTGAGTCTAGTTCTAGAACTTCTGTTCTCAACCATTACGGCTATTTCTCCATGATGATGAGGGATGCTTATAAGATATTCACGACCTAGAAAGGTATTCATCACCAGTTGTGTATCAGACTGGAGAGGTGGACACACCTTACGTCAGCATGGTTCCTCCAGGTGTAATCCCTGGACCAGCAGCAGCAGCACCTGGGGACTTGTTAGAAATGAAGACCTTGCCCCCTCTCTCCCTCCCTAACAAAGCAGAAAGTCTGAGGGTGGGGCTGGCAGTCTGAGTCTTAACAAGCTCTCCAGGGGAGTCGGTGCTCCATGAAGCCTGAGAACCAAGACCTGGTAAGTTCCTGTGACTCTCCCTCCCTACACAGGGGCTAATTCCCCTGTTACAAATCCCCACATCACACTTCATTAACACTCAAGGTATCTGTACCGATTTGGTCAAAGCCTTCATTTTCTGCTAGCCTGTTACTCCGAAGGGCAGGACCTTGTTGGATTAATTTATTTCTAACACAGCAGCTGGCTCCAACCAATCAATAATTTGTAAATGTGGTGGTTAAATAAATTGTGGCACAATCATATATTGCAATATTCCACAGCTACTACAGGTAACACTGTAGGAAACGCCTAACGGTGTAGAAGTAACAGCACGTGGAGAAGAGCAGTTTGCAAAAGACCGTGCATGTAGGGCTCTGCTCCAACGCCAGGGCTTGCTATGGTCTTAAGGGTTCCCGGTCCCGCAGTCCTCTGCTCCACAATTAACCTCCCTGTCCCGTCTCTCGGTGCCCTTCACTTGCAACTCTTCTAAAGCACGAATTGTAATCTACTGTTACTAAGTTACTCATGTTCCACTGGCTATTTCTGCCATGGATTGTGAGACCCCGGACAGGGAAAGCACATCTTAATCATCTTTGTGTCACCCACAACACCCAGTACCACACTTTACAAAGAGCAGAGGGCATCTGGAAGTATTTACTAAATTGAATTTGCAGAACCCCATGGTAGCCCACATCTTCTACTTGAAAGTTATTTGTTTAAAAGCTGGGGGCACCCAACGCTTGATATTGCAAATATATACATAGCAAGGCAACTTGGCTTTAAAATGAGGGTGAGAGACCAGTTACACAGACTAACAGAACTTTATCTGTGCAGCGAGTGCTAATGAAAGGGAAGTTAAATAACTACCAACCCAATTCCCAGTGTTCACGGGCCGTTAAAGGAAGTTGCTACAACCAACACCCAATTAGCTTTGTGCACAAACACAGATGCAGTGCAGCAAATACAAACAACAAAAAAAAACCCATATTCATTTCAGGAAGGCTCCAGAGCTTTGGCCACCACTCAAGAACTACTTGGACTCCAGTTGAGAGGAACATCTCCGGGGTGCTTAGCTTCTTGGTTTTGGGGAACCATGAGAAAAACAAGTGGTACAAAATTCGGTTCTGCTTCCAATTCCTTTGGCTCTGAACCAAAAAGAGCCCAAATCCCAGCGTGTCAGTGGAGGAAACGGGAGAGAGAACGGCCTCGTGCCTTCTCTTCAAATAACTTGCACACGGGTTTTCTAGACTCACAGGCACTGCCAACTGGTCTGAAGAGACCAGTGGCTTCTAGATGCCCAGCCTTGGACTCCCTAATGTCCTTGTAAATTAGCCAATGCAGTGGGGACATGTGGAAAGAAAACAAACCATTTGGAGAATACTTTTTAAAAGAAGGGTGTGGCTTCAATACTTAAATAAGGACCCTGCCAAGCTGACAGTGACTGAACAACCCCCATGGTTAAGTGAACAATGTGGTCACTGCCAGAATGTAGAGCAGCCCTCCTCCTTCGCCCCAGCCCTCCTCTAAGTGACACACCTCCTTCTCCCTTCTCATAGGCTCTCTTTCTGCTCTGCCAAGCCCCAATTCATTTGTTTTTAATTCAAAATCAAGTCAACAGCTATTAATGACTCTTAATGGTGCATATACTATGTTGTGCTAAGAGGTTTCAAAACCCCGTGTCCAAAAGTCGGCCACGTATAAAAGATTGAAGTAGTTCAACATACATTTAGATGTGTTGGTCCAGTTAGTACATGATTAATGTACTTTGGATCGAAGGCAAAAACGATGTATTAAGGGGAAGGGCATTTTCATTGCTTCTTCCTCACTGATTGTTTAGGCTCCATACAAGAAGCAACAGCATAAAGCATCTAGAATTTCATTTCAGTAATATACGATGAAAAATGAACAGAGTAAGGCTCGTACCTGATCCGGGGGGGCCTCTCATTCCGGGGAGCCCCATGCCTCCTTCTGGTCCTCTTGGGCCTGGCACCCCAGGAAGCCCTGGGATTCGGGGGCAGGCGTCCACATCTGCAGGTGGCCCAGGTTCACCTGGAATTGGAATCCCCATTTGTGTGATGGATTCACATGCCTGTGAGTAAGCTCCTTCTGCATTCTCTGGCTAAAGATGGGCTTCGGACACTACACTGAAATGCTAACAAGAGATTCAGCAATCCAGTGTAAGTTCCACGAAGGTGAGAACTTGTCTTGTTCACTGCAGGGTACGTGAAAAACTTCCAGAAAGCATTTGTTGAACAAATGAATGACTTACTGACCAAATGAGTGAGTGGAATATCAGAGGAGGCATGAAATAGTGAAGGCTGGATGAGGCAGCAATAATTTGATGACCTTCACAGGTTTTCCAATCTTTGGGCCATTTTTTCCTGGGGTGCCAGCCACAGGTGGCATTGCAAGAGGGCCTTGTGGGTTCCTAAAGCTCAGCTTACTGTGTCCCTGCCTCATTACATCGCAGCCAGGCAGGTTTCCCTGGTGTCAATTACTCAAATGAATTTCAGGATCCCTAGAAGTGCTAAAGCAGTGACTTTCAACCTGGCATGAACGTTGGACTTATCCAGGGGAGTTGTGAAAATATACTCATGCCTGGGTCCCACCTCCAGAAATACTGGTTTAGTTGATGACAATATGCCTGCGCAGTGCCCTCAATGTTGGCTGCACAATAAACCCAGCTGGGGAGCTTTTTAAAAGCACTAATGCTGGGACCCCATCTAGACTTATTAAACAGGAATTTCTGGGGATGGGACCCAGGCATCAGTATTTCTTTTACACTCCCCACATGGTCCTAGCATCCACCAGGGCTGAGAAGCACTGCTCGAAAGCTGAAGTTCTGACTTCAGCACATCAGAATCGTCTGGCTGGTTTGTATGAAACCAGAGTTTCTGAGGCAGGAGGACTGAGGTGGGGCCCAACATGTACATTTCTAACTTCTTCCCAGGTGAGGCCAACGGCGTTGATCTGGGAACCTCACTCTCAGGATCACTGGCTAAAGGTTTGACATTTTTTTCTTTTTGGTTACATTCACTATTTTTAAGACACTTTTTCTAAAGCTTCATTCAATCACAAAAAAAAAAAAAAAAGAAAGAAAATCCCACAAGGGATAATAAATAATAACACTGAAAGAAAATCCCACAAGGGATAATAAATAATAACACTGAGCAATAATGATAACAGCTCGCACTTACTGAACACTGTGTCATGCATGTATCAGGCCTGGCGCTAAGTGCTTCACTATTGAATCCTCCCTACAAGACTGTGTATGTGCTACGGTCATGACAATATTGCAGATAAGAAAACTCAGGCTCCGGTAAACGAGTGGCATATCTGTGGTGACACAGCTAACACACGGCAAAGTCCAGATGAAAATCCAGGGTGTTCTGGCTCCAGGCCCAGGCTCTTAAACCTCAAATCCTACTGCCTCAAGAACTCCTAATATCTGGGTGAGGAATTCCATGAAATAAAACATATTTTAAAACAGACCATTTGATTAGTTACGATTTTCTTCAAAGATACTCAAATGTGCAAAATAATTTTAGAACAGCAATGAAAAAGGAGCAAGAAAATCCTAGAAAAACGTGGCCCTAACAACAAAATTTGCTAATGTGCCTGTGCAAAGTGGACTTGAACTCCAGGAGCTGTTTGGAATTTAACCCCTTGTAAACTATGGTATGAAATCACGAGCAACACAGGACCAGATGTATTTCTATGGTAGGTACAGTTTAATTCAAAACGTGGCTTTTCCACTATGGTGACTTGAGAGAGATGCATGGGAACATTTCCTGTCTTGCCTGAATAATCTGGACCTTTCCCAGTGGTGGTGGGGGGTGGGCAATGGGGGCATTGGCTGGTACTTCATATTTAGAATTTTGATGTTATCCTCACATGCATTTATCCACACAATCGCAGAGAGACGGGATCGAAATGAAAACATTAAATATACAACTTCAATTTTTAAATATAAATATTTAAAATAGCAGGATTTTAAAAATATTTTGCTTTTGCTTTTCTTTACTTTCTAATAAACCAGAAGCTGAAAGAGAGGGGCCAAGGCCTCTCTTTTAAGGGCCCTAAAAATATATGGAGTCTATATTCAGGGAAATTTTCATTAGGGCTAATCACAGATGCCTGGAAAGAAAAATGCAAGCATTCACAATTTTCCTTTTTTCCTCTTGAGAAATGTTTCTTATTTTCTTTGAAAATGCCAGGCACAAAATAATATGTTGCTTTTGCATTTCAGAGCATGAAATGAACATTTTCTTTTCAGCACACAAAGAAATGTGCTCCTTGCAAATGGACTTAAGGGTGTGATGATAGGAAAGGCTTGTCACGGCCCCTTACTGAGCGTTGAGGGCTCATCTTTTAATGTTGTTGATACTACTTATTTTAGGGATGTTCTATGTATTTATATTATAGAATTTATAAAAGGAATTTACATTGGTATGTACTACAGCGTTTGACAGAGAAAGCCCTCACACTTCATGCCCACATTGAAATTATATAAGCTGAGTATCTACACCGCCTTGACAACCTATATTAAGGCTCGGGGTGTCAGGACACTCTAATATGAGGTTACTATATCTGTAACAGGGAAGCAAAGGCATTAAAACCTAATATAATTACAGCACTCTGTGTATAAAAATGTAATGAAGTTTAACTCACACATATAGATAGCAGAAAAGACAAGTACAGAAATGACTGGAAACAGATTTAGGGGAAATGACCAATTTTACAGTCATGCTTACCTCTGGAACCTGGGGAGATCCAAAGCCAAAAACACGAGGCCGCACGATAATTTTCACAGAGTGGAAAGAGATTTTCGATTCGTGAATTAGAACAAAAATGAAATAGATTGTTTGAGAACATAAATAATAATTTGGGACAGCATCAATGACAAGCAGAATGACAGCATCTTATTTACATGAAAAATCCACAACACTGTGACTGACAGGAACAGCTATGATCTAGTCACAAAGTTTTCATCTCTAGAAAGACTTGGAATGAAACTCTTTTGAGCAATATGAAATTCTAGTCAATTTTTTATGGCAAATATGCCCTAATTTAATGTATGTAGGAATTCTATCCAGTAAAAGGCTTCTGGAAATTCCATACTAATTTGCCAGGTTTTATAGGTTATGCACAAAAAGGAAATATAAAAAGAATCAAAATATAACCCTTTTTCCTGTTGTTCTATGATACATAATAAACCAGTGCTACTTATTTATTCTTTGGACTAGAGTGCTAATTCACAAAATTGCAAAATATTCTGAACTGACACCACATTACCATAACAATTGATTCAGGATGTTGCCAATCTCAAATGCACATGTCTGTTTGCCCTTCCTCCCCCCAACACTTCCTTGGTTTATTTTGACTGTGTGATTAAAAAGTGTTGTCCATAGAGTTAAATTGAATAGCCTTTTACCTTCGTAAGAACTAATGTACTTTACAGATAAAGTTAAATAGAACACCTAGGAAAATCAATGGAAATTCAGATATAGGAATGTAAAATCCACTGCTAATTTTCAAACTGACTCATTCTGATACTAATATTAGTTTACCAAAAATAAGACTTGGTAGTGCAGCCTGAAAGAAACATACTCTTTATATCAGAAAGGGCTTAAGTTATAAGAATGTGCTAGTAATTTCAGAATATTGACTACTTTCTAAAAGATGATCATCATAGTAAATGTTTAAACAAAATTCTGTGTGTAGGTTGCTTAGCGGAGATGAAAATGCATTAGCAGCTTACCTGGAGGACCAGTGGGCCCTTTTCTGCCTGGAAGTCCAGGTAGACCCTTCTCTCCAGGTGGCCCAGGAAGTCCATGTGGCCCCTGCGGCCCCGGGCATCCCATGGGTCCTGAAAGAAACATAAAATGAGGCCATTGGAATGAAGCACTATAGAGACAATGATAGTTTGATTGAATTCAGAGATTCACTCCGACAAAATGCAGGACAAAGCTGGCCTTAGGATCAAGATTAGCCTCAGTTTCTTCTGCAAGGCTGAGAAGGGCTGCCTCTGCCTAAAGAAAACACAATGACACAGTCCAAAGGACTAAGGAAAATGGTTCCATGATCACAGCAAAACTAAATTGGAATGAAAAGCCCTGTAATCCTGAACTGTCTCTGAGACAGTCAAAGGACTGCAACCAAAGGGAAAATAAGGAAATAATCTTCAATGTCTGAGAACAACGTGCCTCCCCGGCCTAAATTCATCCCACGCTCTTCCTCACTCTCCTAGTTTCAGGCACACCAATGATTCAGTTCCTTGGACAAGCTGTTCCTTCTCTTCTTTCCATCCATTAAGTCCTCCTCATTTTTTAGCATTCAGACCAAGTCTCACTCTGCAGGGAAGCCCTTCCTGGAATCCCACCCAAAGTCTGGTTGCTTTTTGATAAGCTCTTCATTCCGAGCACTTAGCTTGGTTTATGTGGATGTATCTCTGAGTGTGAAGGTCTGTCCTCCTCCATGAAATGCTAGGCTCAGTAAGAGCAGGGACCCTTTAAATTTGTTCACCACTACATTCCTGTAGGTGCCTAGTAAATGTTTGTGAAATCGACAAAATATTTCCCTTACTTATGTGAGTAAGTTATAAAAGGTAACCCAAAGAAACCCCCTTACCCTCTTTCCAGTAAAGCACTATTTGGCCCTTATATTCTCTGGAATGGGAGTTAAGAAGCATGATTAGTGGTTCAACCAATATTTCTAACTCCCTGTATATCCATGGGTAGGTCCCTGTTATTTATATGGCGTGTTATTTCTCCAGTCCTGAAGTTTATGTGTCCAGGTGGAGATTTACTCTCTAGAGTAACAACTAGGGAGGAAGTGTATTAGCCAGACCCTTCCTCCTTCCTCTTGGTGACTAGAGTGCTAGAGTGCTAGCATGTCTGTCCTTTTTTGAGGTTCAATAATTGGAAGCCCATGTACCTACAGATATAAGATATATTCTCTAAAATTGATTTTATTGCTAATAAAGGTGAGGAGGGTTGCTCCATACTGTTGTACAGGTTGCATACTGTACAATTCCAGAGATGTCATTTGCACTGTAGTCATGGCAGCCAAATAGTGATTTCGATCTCCCCCATGCCCTAATCTTTGGCCTTATTTCACATTTGGTTCAGGAGCCAGGCAGGGTGCTAGTTATTTGGCTCCTTGTGCAAATGTCAGAAGTTGTTTCTCTGATATCCAACTTCCTTATTTATGAAATAAGGGAGTTAAAATGGACAATCATTATTGGACTTTGTTCAACAAAAAATTTTTTTGAATCTATTAATAATAATTCTCCGAAATTCTGGTAATCAAAAACTGACATCCCCAATCAGCAGTTGGATAAAAATTAATTTAAATGAGTCTTTTAGCCTTAAATAGTGGGCAACCCTTGCATGAATATCAAAAAGCAAAGTCAGCAATCTAAAACTGAGCTGTCTATTATAGAACTACTAACCACGTGGGTATTTAGCACTTGAAATGTGGCCAGTTCAAACTGAATCATGCTGCAAGTGTAGAACATATGCTGGATTTCCAAGGCCAGAAGGAGGAGTGGCTTATTTGGGAGGGGAACCAGGTTTGCACAATCAGCTCAATTATCTCATTGACAATTTTATATTGATTATGTTAAAATAATAACATTGGAAAATATTATGTTAAATGAAATAAAGTATGAAAGTGAACTTCACTTGTTTCTTTTTACATTTTAAAATGTGACTACTACATTTTTAAATTGCACACGCAGGTTGCATGATGTTTCTATTGTCCTGTTCTGGTCTGGAAGATTATCAAGAGTATTACTCAGAACCAAAGATGAACTTGTGTTTCTTCCTTTTACTTGTCCAACTTTTACGCAAACTTCAGGACTCTTTGGGCAAGTCAGGACATTTTGGAAATCTAGTCACTGTTTGCACAGAAAACAGGAATTCCATCATGGTGGTGCAGCACCCCAGATCCTCAGGGGTAAGAGAACGGAAGTCTTTACATGCTGTTGGAGGAACAACTTGCATCCATACCTTTCTGGCCGTCTTTTCCAACACGTCCTGGAAAGCCTTTGCGCCCTGGAGGGCCTGGCGGGCCAGGGGGACCTGGTAGCCCCGGCAGACCGTAGTCACCTGGCTCCCCTTTCAGAATGTCAGTGCTCCCAGGAGGGCCTGGGGGCCCATGTTCTCCTGACCACAAAGATGAGGCAAAAATATTCTTTTAGTCAAAGATAAATGTGTATACTGGCTTCTTGAGAGCTTCTTAAGAAAAGCAATTTAATGATTCGTAAGCAAGGGATGGGGGGAATTAGAATAAGAAAGTCAATAGTATCAGAAGTGAAATAGAGTGGGGTTGCACGAAGCCCAAGTTGAGAAATAGTGTAGATAATAAGTTAGAACCGTTAGACAAAATGAACCTACGCAAAACCTTCTCTCCCTTCGGAGCCATTCCTTTTGAAAGTATCATTTCATGGTTTTTGTTTGCGTTCCCATCTCACTGCTTTATAAGATGGATGTGAGGCCCAGTTGAGGTTGGAGTGCAGGTTGTGGTGGGCTCTCAGGACCATATCAGGACCAGAACTTGGGTCCTCCTCACTTATCCATCTGCCAAATTGATGGGGTTGCTTAGGTGCTTCTACTCTGCCACTCTCTGATCCTATGTCCCCATGGAGCTGGCAGCATCTAGCAAAAGGAGCACGGCTATCACTGGCCGTGATTTTCTCATATACCTCTTGGGCCATCAGGGCCAGGAGGTCCCCGGTCTCCAGGTGGACCCGACTCAGGAAAGACATCCTTAGGGGCTCTTCCTGTGGCACCTGCAGGGCCAGGTGGTCCTGGTCTCCCTGCAAATAAACATGTTCAGATGCCAGCTTCATTACATTTGGAAGGTTTTGATTTAGTTATTGAAAGAGGGGCAAAGCATGCTGCTTCTTACCTGGCGGGCCTGGGAGACCTTTCTCTCCAAAGGGGCCTGGAGGAGAGATTCCTGGGCTCCCAGGGTCTCCTGTCTCTCCTTTTAGCCCAGGTATTCCCACTGGACCAGGTGGGCCCATATCATGCAAACCTTAATAGGGAAAAGAGCATTAATCCTGTATCTCGTCCTTGCTTGTCCCTGTTATGGTGTCTAGAAAGGAACCGCTCCCCAATAGTGGCAGAGAAGTGGCTAGTTCTGCAGAGACCGACCACGGGCTGCAGTGGTGATCCAAACAGCTGCATGCTATTCCTGGGTCACCACTTCTCTCTTACAACTATCACACTGCTTAACCATAGGTTTGGTTTCTTTTATGATTATTTTCCAGATTAAAAAAAAAAAACCAACAGCTTAGAGACAAATCCCAACCCTCCAAGTTCTACAATGGATAAAGCAAAAACAAATGACATACGACAATAAATAATTATGAATAAACTGCTTTGAAATTTGAGGTGGAAACTGGCATAATTAGAACTATTGTGAATTTCACACTGAAAAGGGAGAACATCAATGGTTTCTTGGAAGGGGCAACATTTAACTGGACTATTCGGGAGAGCCACTGAATGAATCCTAAGTGACTGAAATAACTATGAAGTAATTTTTCCAAACTATAAAGATTTTGCCTCTCTCCAACAATAGATTCAAACCTAGTAGCACAATTAACCTGTTCCCCATGGTCACTCAAATCTGCATGTTGGGTTCCAGCTACTTTGATTATAAGCAATTTTTCTGAGAAAGTAACATCACAAGTGAGCATTATATTAATGGAAGGAGCTAAAATGCAGTTATTGAAGATTAACCTATTTACAATGTCAAAAATAACAGCAAATTGTTCAGGTAATTTGTTTTAGCAGTGGCTGTAAAAGGGCGCTAAAAGTACTAATTAGATTCATGTGGTTGTACCTGACATTACTACACTGAAAACAATACAAAAACTGAAACACCCTGACTGTTATAACATTTTGAAATCTAACTCCATTAATGCAATTATTCAGAGTATTTTTAGCAGAGAGAGAATCCCAAGTAATGCCAACAAAAGGCACTTTTAACCAACTATTCCTTCTTAAATAGGGTTTTCTCAAATGTCCTTTTTATATGTCATTGTCAGCACTAAAAACAGTTCCAACTCCGTGTCTCTAACCTAAGCCAGATTTTTAGTTTCAACCTAAATCTCATGAAGAGAGGAAACACCAGGGGAGGGTCCACTGAGTGAAGCTCAGTCTCTCTCAAATGGTTTTGTCTTACCTGAAGCACCTTTGGTTCCTTTCTGACCCTTCAAACCGTGCAAGCCGTCCAGGCCGGGCAACCCAGAGGGACCTGAAATACACCACAGGCCTGTGACCCAAAGGGAAGCCCAGCCGCTGGTGCTCACTCTGGCCACAAACCGCAGGCACTATGGGCAGAGGGTGCGCTGATGAAGGCAGGCAGATCCCGCCATCCGGATGGCATTTTTGGTGGGGGGCGGAATCCAGGCCCCCGATTATTTAACACATTCATCTGATGGAGGTTTTCTGCCAAGACAGCTTAACACATACGTTTCTTTGCTTTTAAAGTACTGCTGTTGGTTTATGACAATATCGTGACCAGATACGGTCTAGAATTACTGAATCGTGGCACAGTGACCTTTGATTTAATGGCAATAAAATCATCCTCGATCAGGAAAGAGATTGCATGGGAGCGAATCCAAGCCTCCGACCTGCCAGGCTTGGGGTCTTTGCAGCCCAGGCTCTGCAGGCTCTAATTTCTTCAGGACCTAGTCATAGAAATGCAGTGAGACAATAGGACCCATGGTGCCCGTGGTGAGCTGAGCGCCTGCCCTACCTAATCTTGTGCAAGCACCGCAAGCCTGCAGGGCAACCGTGGCTGCAGCTCTGTCTTTACAACTTTCCTCAGAACCATTCTGATGCCTTTTTACAGAAACTAAGTTTATTTCGTGATGATCACTGAAACTCTGGTCTCTGTCACTGAGCTAGGTGCCTGTCCATAGGTCTTGCCCGGTGACTGATGTGGGGATGAAGCTGTCCTTAGCCCTGGTCCAGCCTGGTAACCTTCCCGTCTCACTGGTGGATCTTCCACCAGTAGCTGTTCTTTCTCATCCAAGACTGAGAGCCTCGTAGTGCATAGCCAGCCAGTCACTCAGTTCAGAGTCATATCTCTCAAATTTGGGATAGCAATATGACTAAACACACGGAAAGTGCCTCTCACCTACCCCCGTGACACCTGCATAGGGCTCCCCTGATCATTTATGCCTGTCCCACACTGTACGACAAGACAACCATGTCTTTGGGTGACTGTCTCCTCCATGCGAGAGTAAATTTGAATTCAAGACTAGGTCCTATTAGTCTTTCTATCCCCACACTTAGCATAGCAGGTGTTGAATAAATGTTTGTTGAATGAGTAAATGAGAAAATGTGAAGCAAGGGGGATGAGGGGAAACTATGAAAAGGAGTAGACTGCAATTTCCACTTGTATGCCACATCTTTCTTTGGTAGATTTATAGGACACATATGATTTAGAGGAATTAGAGGTATCCATTTACATACAAATAATTCAAGTGCTAATTATTATCCGTTCATTAAAGCAAGTCCTCTGTGGACTTCTTATTAGAAGATGTTACCGTGAGTTGATTCCATTCTGTTTACCATCAGCACACTTGCAACAGGCAGTTGTTGTGCTCTTTTTAAGATCTAAACTTCAGATTGGTTCAAATGAGCCGTATTCTCTTGTACCAAAAAAATGGGAATGCATCTTTATTTTCCCTAAATCTTTTATTTCCTAACCACTTTTAACAGTTCTGGCTTAGTTTACTTTCCAATCCTCTTTCCTACTTTATGAGCCAACGTTTCAAGTTTGCACCAAAAGAACACACAGACCTTCTTCATCTGCCAAATCTGGATATTTATTGCAATCTATGTGAAATGATAATAAATTTTTTGAGGGACCACTCGCTACTTCCATGTGTTTTGATCTCCAGCTTTAGTCACCAAGATTGATGGCTTGGGGGACTTGGCTGGGGTGGAATGTCCCAGCTTCTGCCAATTCTCCATTGTCACATCAACACATCCAGATCCCGGTTGTCACGGTCCCAGCCTCTCCCCATTGTTGAACTGGCCGACCCTTATCTGACCCAATGTTATCTTTCTAAATTGAATGCAGCTACATCTGAGTAGGGTTTTAAGGGTAATTTTTCCTTTTTACTGAGAGCTTTTTATCAGTCCCATCTCTAAATCAGAAAGTTGCTCATGCATAAAATATATACAGTGCAGATGAGAGGCAATTAGGCTAACAAAGCACATTTCTGGGTAATGAGGAATTTTTATTCACCTCTCTGGTCGTCCTCCTGCTTAACAACCAGCATTTAAGGCTGCATCGTGCCGCACACTCGAGCTGGGATGCTCTCCCTCCGTCAGCGAATCTAATCTCTAGCCCAGCCATAACTGTGGCCTCCTCCTCCTTTAGCCAGCGACTCTTTGAGACTGGATTCCCACTCTCAGGCTGTATTTTGTTCTAAAGCCTAAAAACACTAATCTGCATCCCAGGAGCCTTTATACAGGTTTCTACTTTTAACAGGGTGACCAACACATCCCTGTTTGCCTGGGACTTCCCTGGTTTACCACTGAAAGTTCCACCTCCTGAGATACCTGCTCAGGCCCGGATGAAACAGGACAGCTGGTCACCCTCACTTTAAAGCTAATGGACAAGAGAGAACTCTGTGACTATACGTAGTGGTTGAAAAACCTTGAAAGCACTTATCAAAAAAGATTCTGAAATCAGATTTAAATTTTAAAAAAAATTCAGCAAATATATGAGTGCCTACTAAGAGTGTAAGATACGGTTTCCTAATGCACAGGGCATCAGTCCCCCAAAGGCACCTCGTGACAGGTGCTGACAAGACAATGGGGAACCCTGCCTTGGCAGAACACACAGGCAATTACGCGGTGTGGTAAGTGCTGTGGGGGCAGGGCAGCAGGGGAACAATGTAGTTGTGAAAAGGGGAAAGAACACATCTATGATTTTCATAGCTCTACGGTGCATGGCATTTCTTTCCTGATAAGTCATCTCAAGGTCCTTTTTTCTTATCAAATGTCTTAGTTGCCACCAGCCAAAATATTCAGTCCACACTCTTAACAACTGTTGTCACGCTACAGATAATTTTCATTAGGTTTCCATTATTCCAATCGTATATTAATGCCCAACTACAGCTTGGGTGTTTTCCTTTAAGAGGACATATGTACTTAAAAATTTAAATCTAGGAATCAAGCCATTTTTAGCATATGTTTAAGTTAAAGTTGAAATCTAATTGAACACAAGGCAGGACTCAAGATCCATATGGCTTGTTCTAGCAGAGCAAACAACTTGAGTTCAGCAGCTGGTTTGTTCAAACAAGATAATCAGTCCCCTGGACTTATTTAGAACATACTTCAAATATTTAGTTTCTCAGTTCAAAGTGTTTCTGCTGGAGTGTGGTTCATTTTTATATCAGCATGATAAACTGCAACAATGGATTTATACTGTAGACATTTTAATTTTTAGGAACGTATTTAGTTGTTTTGTTTTTTTAAAGACTGGTTGTTCGCTGGGCTGTTTGCAGTGAAACAGTGTCACTCTATGGCGAGGAAGGACAACTGCAACATCTGTCTGTAAGTGGTATGAAAATGTGGGTTGATACGTTTATTTCTTCACCTCTTTTTAACACACTCACTACTTCATAGCACAGGATTATGATGCAATTGGAGATTAATTTTTGAGTGGTTTTGTTACGGATCAAATTCATTAGCTATTAGCTTTTTAATAGCATGTCATACTGATAGTGTGTGATAAATGCAAACTAATTCAAGGGAAAGAAGAATCAACAATAGTAGCATGAGCCTTGTCATTTTGTATACTGTTATGGCACCAACACACTTGGAAATCCTTGCTGTTTTACTAAACGGGGAGGGTAGGAAGAAGTGGAAACTCAGTAGGAGTGGTTAATAATGGCAGAGGTTTTCTTTGGTTCTTTACCAATTTTGTCTCCCAGAGACAAAAAAAGTATCAAAGAATACCCCATGAGGGCTGCAGAGATTGTCAGAGACAGGAAATGGCCACAATCACCAGAGAAATTTTTGATCATTTTGCTCGAAACTCTAAATTTATCATGAATCACTGGACTTCACATTACTAAAAATGTCAATGAAAATGGAGAATAGTACAAAGCTATCTCGTGTTGTGTTGGGAACTTTTCTTATCAAGTTATCCGGTTGCAAGGAAATACATGAGTGTACTACCTCTTCAAAATAAATGGCTTCCCCCTCTGCAGAATTGCACCAAGTGATATACACCATGCTACAACTTGCTGAAAAACTGGAATTATTTCAAAGCTATTTGATGAGTGAAGAGGAGAACGTGTGGGAAAATAGCATTTGGATTTTCAAAACAATAAAATGATTAATCCCAGAAGAAGGGGTTTCCAACTCTTCTGAGATGAGGTACTTTTCATTTTACCAAAATTTAGTATATGTATGAGTCAATGAGCAAAGGCAGGCAGAAGGAGAATGGAGAAAAGAAGAGACAGAGAGAGCCTGGTTATAGGACTCCTACCAAGTAAGGCTTGAACCATCAACTGTTGGTTGAGGTGAAGACCTCAACCTCATCGCTACTAGCTCAGTTGTTCATGCTTCTATTTGTCTATTCATTCACTCATTAATTTATTCATACCACCAACCAATACACTTATTAGGTATCTTCTGGGTGTCAAGGATATTTAAAAGGTCCTTGCTTTTTAAAAAATCATATTCTGTTTGGTGAGAAAGAGCTCTAAACAAACAAATGTGATACAATATAAGTGCTATGCTAGAGGTATACAGAGAGTACCCACGGAAAAAGCACTTTTTCTAAAATGGAAGAAATGGACTGAAGAGGGATAAATACCATAAACGAATAGGAGGGCATGAGGATGTGTTAATAACAAGTATTATATTATGTTATATTATAACCAGAGTTATAAATAATCCAATATTACCTTTAAAGGCCAAGAAAGTCAACCAGAAAAACATTACTCTTTATCTAGTGAAGATAATGAATACTAATTACTCTTATCTGTAGCATCTTATTCCTTTATCTTTCTTCCACTTATCCCATTGTAAATATATATTTATTTCCATACATATATTTTTATGTCTGTCTCTCCTATTAGATTGTGAGCTCCATGAGGGCAAGAATCATGCCTAATAGGCCGGGTGCAGTGGCTCACGCCTGTAATCCTAGCACTCTGGGAGGCCGAGGCGGGCAGATTGTTTGAGCTCAGGAGTTCAAAACCAGCCTGAGC